>NW_023503302.1:0-300000 GCF_014529535.1 Bradysia coprophila | reverse complement strand
TCAAAAATCACCGCACATTAATCAATCAAAAAATAATTTGAAATTCTTATATGCATCAGAGGATTCGAAAGCCGTTATTGGATAATCTTTTTCCCTTTAATTTGAATAAATATTTTGTGTTGAGAATGTGTTCACGAAATGACAATTTGCCATAAATCAAACTGTAATTTCTTAATGACATTAATACACCATTATATGCGTAAAGCGCCCCATACAATGTTATCTTATACATCCTCCCTCTTGATCGATTGAATATTAAATTCTGGAAAACTTCAATTTTTCACTTATATCCGTTGTAAGCATAAAACTTTTAAATAAATTATTATTTATATGGGCGAAATCTCTTTATTTTTATATTACTCGTTTTCATTTTTTATCATGGCGTTTTTTTTTGCAACGCTTTTCCTCTCGGTACACCACCCGTTTCGCTTGGATTTACTTTCAAATCTTAAACTTAAAGCCTCTTTTATCTTTAAGTCAGAACGCATTTCTTTCGGATCATAAATTTTTTATTTAAATATTCAATTTGTTCTTCGTTTTATTTTTTTTTTCACTTTTTACTTCTTCACTTGAGTTTTCAAACCGAAGTCTATTACAAAATGTTGCGTGAATGGTACATTATATACGTATTATTGCAACGACGTATAAAGGAGAAGAGAAAAAAACGTGTGTAGTGTTCAGTCAAACGGATAATTGAAAAATTAGATTGTTATAAATAGAACCGATAAATTTGCATAAAAACTCAATTTTTATCTTTATGCGGAATTTAGAATCTAACATTATTGTAAATATAATAAGATGCTACATACTCGCAGCCATACAGCCGTTTCCGAATGTTTTTTTTCCTTCTATTTAATCGGGTCAGAATGTTACTCACCTCAAATTCATGGTACGCTTCAAATTAAAAAAAAATGTTTTCATTCATTCAAAGCAAAAGGTTAATGAAAGAACTATTTTGTTACTCTGTACCAAAACAGTTTTTATTAAAAAAACACTTTCGTAATAGCGGAAGGAAGTGGCACAAGTGATCTTCTTTTCTCGAGTCGTTCTCTTTTATGAGAAATTTAAAGAGGATTAAACTTTTGATGAAAAATTCCGTTTCCCTTTTTCCTTAACTTTCTAACTATCGTCAGATGTTCTTATTATATACTGATTTCGTTGAGGATGTCAAGTAATTGGTGGATCGAAAACATGATAAGACAAAATTGAATATTTTCTAATTAATATTTGAATTGATTAGATAGAAGGAAGAGTCCAAAAAATATCCTAGCAAGGAGGACGCACTTTATGAATATTGTTACTTCCTATATCAAGATTCGCTAAATTATTAGCAGCATTACGATTTTGAGTAAGAAAATAAGGAAGCCAATTCATCCGATGCAAAAATTGTTGATCTGTCGCTCTCTCGTTACTGATAGATTTCAAGACCGAATTATTAGTTTTAGCTCTTCAGGTGAGCGATTACGGCATCCATTCTCTTTTATCAATTCTACGTTCATTCTGCCGGTAGAGAACGATTCATTTTTTCACTAAAAGATGTCGCTGCAACAAAACCAATGTTAACAGAAAAATAATTAATTTTTTACTCGTCAGATTTTAGTCAAATATTCAGAACAGGTTTCATTTTTTGGGTAACCTAAAAGAAAACTTCTTTTGAATTCAGTCACACCGTGCTTAAGTTTGTAAACAATTCTAAGGAGCTACTAAGGAGTTACTTGATATATCCACGTTGGTTACGTAGTACAAATAGTCGAAATATATGCATAAAACGTTCGAAATTTTAAGTCGTAATGTACTTAACCAACGTGGATATATCAAGTAACTTTTCACTTTAGGTTAGTTCACTTCAGTTAACAATTTTATTGAAAATAAATATTGAATAGCCACAAAAAAAGTCCAAAAATGCTTCATATCCCACTTTTATATAGAAAATAGTCCAAATTGATCGAAATTTGGGTTCCAAGAGTGTAAGAACCACGTGAATACATCGAAAAATTCTTTATTTTAGTTGATCTCACTCTTGTCAGCAATAAATAATGAATATCGGCACAAAAAGCCTCATAAAAACGAAAAACAAACGAAAGAAAGGAGTAAGATTTCGTCGACTTGGGGTGGACTTCCGCTAAAGTCGCTCCAACCCTTTGCAGTGAAACTTATCCAAGGATGTTTTTACATGTTATGGTACTACAGAGGCTAGGTTCTCTCACCATACATACCATGTGTCGGACTTATGTCACTGCAGCCGGTCAGGGACTTGGGAAAATCACCTATTTTTTCACCTAAAATGATTGATATCACCAACAGGTAAAAACATGGACTTGGTGGTGTGTATACTGAAAATGTGCGTCTCTTTAAGGCCTACAAGGCTAGCTAAAAAAGTTTTTTCCCAAAATTGTTTAACTCTACTAATCGCGAGAAAACGATTTTAAGCCCATTTTGGCAGACCCTTACTTCCTGACCTCGAGCGTCGACAACAAAATATATGACACCAAACGTAGTACCACGTTTTACTCGCAACAGTTCAACGAATCGTATGAGCTATAAGTCAATAGTATCCGTGACCCCTCGTCCCAAAGTTGTTCGAAGATTTCGCGATATCACTCTTAAGCGTTGAAGATTCATCGTGCTCTTGTTATAGAATCATCGATTGTTCGTCCTCTTTCACAAAGTATTTGAAAACTCTTTCTGAAGATTTTGTCGTATCGCAGTATTCGCAGTATCACAGTCATGCAATAAATGAGTTTCTATGTTGTCAGTGTACCACGTCATTTATGAACGAGGACCGATTAGGAAGGTTAATTCTATCAATTCGGTTCAACTCTAGAACAATAACAATCAAATCCAATTAACATGCACAGTCAGAGATATAACTTAAAAACGACCCCTAAAAAATAGCGTTACCATTTAACCATCAAGACAATAGATTCCATAAACGTAATAACTTCCTTTAACCGAGTGCTTCTCATTAATTTCGTCTTAATTGTGAAATGCAGAATCAAAACTCGATTTTTTGTCCTTCGCTCAACTTCAAATAATGTTTGCTTTCGCGTATATTGTCTTTCATTTAAACAGATTTGTACTCCAACTCTACATGAATACACACAGCGTTCATATTTTCGCATTTACCATATCAAATATCTAAGCAACTCGAGTCTACCGTCTGAAAGGCTCAAATTTGTGGCTTTTGTGTTACATTTACTGTTCAAGCTCACTCGGTATCGAAGGTAAAGTGATAGGTGGTGGCGGTGGGTGTGTGCGCAGGAGAATAGAAAGGGTGAACTGTTGATAAGAAAGCTTATTGTCGCTAAGTGGTTAGTGTTCACATAAATGGTTTTACATAATCATTCAGCATTTTGGATGGAAGTGTATGTATTGCAAAAGGGAAATGCTGTACATTGGTAAAGTTGTTGAATCATCGCCAAAGTACAATATGAATACCATAACATCATTGGCTTTGACATTTTTCCACTTTTTTTTCCATCTTTGCTACTTTAAAAGACATACAATCGTCTGACTAAATGCAATATTAAAATGTGTTTAAGTATTTGTATATGTGAGCTAGACTGTATGAAGCTTTTAAAGCACACAAATTGCATATGTTAGACATAAAATGTATATGACAAACAGAAGCATCGATGTATGCATATATGCGTTTCCATACATAACATAACTACCTCTGTAACATCAATAGGACTTTGTTTTAATTGCCACTTGCAATTATTTTGTCGCCTCTAGGTCTGTTCTCTTATACATATATGAATGTGATAAGCAAGGCAGCATATCAAAGCATTTTAGTAGCATTCCCATAGGATGTTATTAGTTAGCTGTACCACCAGTCTTTTTTTTCTCTCTCTCTAGACTCGCACTGTATGTTCATTTGTTGGAGTCCTTTTTAATTAATCTGTTTCTCCTGTTCACTGTGTGTGCTTTGCAGTAAACAAATATAATAAATCGGAACTTTTGAGCTGAAAATGTTGGAATATTTTGTATGTTAAGTTTGGAAATGAATGTTGCTAGAATTTATCAGAAGTCGGTAAATATAATAATAAAACAACACGTGAATGAGACAGACAACGTGATTGTAGTCGTGCATGTAGACAAATTTTGCAAATATATTTTTTCCCCATCCAAACGGAGCACAATTATTTCAATATTGTGAAAGTTTAATTCGACATTGTCAGGATTAGAGAAGAGGAAAGTCTGGCTCTGCGTATAGTAGGAAAATTTCTTGAAGAAAAGTACCACCCAATCTGAACTGTGTTCTATTTTGAATAAAGCCATAATGCTCGACATAAATTTCGTGGAAATAGAATAAGGAAATGTCTTTGGTATAGTTCGTATAATAATAGATGCATAATAGAGTATATAAATATAATCGTTTCGTTTCATGTCATGTCTACGAATTGCACATGCTAACATATTCTTGAGGCATAAATGTAAACAAAGTCAATTAATTTTTTTTAGTTATAGTTTCAGATATTAGTATAGAATTGGGACGATTTGATGGTTGGCAAATTTGTCAAGCTAAATGGAAAATCGTTTGCTGTTAATTAATTTCTCTTATTGCAAAGTTGACGGTTTATATTTACTGTTCCGCTCAAAAGACATTATAAATGTAATGCTATTCGTCATAGTCATTCAATACTCATACCTCTCTGATCGACAATTAATACAACGCAATAAACCAATAAAGCAATCACTCAAACTTTCTGAAGGATCGTCTTAGGGTCACAACGACGGCACTTCAGTATCCATATCTGTGAATTCGATTCGTGCACAATTTTCACTCCTTTTGCAAATTCTTGCTTCCTAACTACTTCTGGCAATAAGTTTTTGTATTTTTTTTTTCTTAAGTCCAATGTATAATTGGGCTTACCCTGTCCACGAGTGCTGTCAGTAACTATAAATAAATAAATAAATAAAAAGAGCAATTCTAAACGTAGTGAGGAGAATCAAATCCAGTTGTAATGGCTCAAATGGGTTTTTTCCAACTTTTGAAAATTCCATTCTTATTTTTGGGCCATTATTAGCCTATAACCAAAATTTCAGGAAAATCTATAGAAACGTTTAGGAGTTGCTGGATCCACTTTTCCATAGGAACTAACAAACTAACTAACTAACGTAAGCGATTTCAGTTATCTGAAAATACGAAATTTTGCTTATTTTCATACAAACGTCAATATTTCGAAATTCAATATCTCGTTGAACTCGTATGGATTCCTAGATTCCAGATATCCTAGTTTGGGGGTAGTTGGAGTTAAGGGGAGAAGTCAAAAAGTTGCTGTAAATATGCTCCGCCGTCCTCAAAAAAATGTTGTTAAAATATTTTTGGTAGTAGACTCGCGCCACGCCTGCTTACTAACGAGCGAGCATGATGGGTTTTTTAAACTGATGGTTTGGCCACTGACTTGAAAAACACTCAAGAGTTGCCCGCATATACAGAAACTTCCCTTTTGCATTGTTGAAGAGAGAATAAGGGTTGTGAGACGAATAACATCGGACTTCCAATTTCTTCGTAAGTCTGGTTAATCTTCGTGAGTATTGCTATTTTCCGTAAGCCTAGGTATTATTAAGCGCTTCCTAAGTCCTAAGGGCTCTCGGAGCGTTGAAAATCACACATACTTTCTGAAGGATCATGTATACGTCTAGGAAGATGCAACGTGTGATACGTCTGCCTAGACCACACCATTTTTTCGTAGCTTTTCGTTGAAATTTTCTACCTAATATTTTACGTAATTATTGTAATTGTAGAGTCCGCACTTTCGTATTAGATAGATATACTCGAAAAATCTAAAGAGGCTCCATCCCAGACTGGTTCACTGGTTGAAATTTGGCGTGACTTTCCATCGATGGACAAGAAAAGTAATTTTTATTTCGACTCGATGAACACGTTGAAATAGTAATTTCTGCTGAAAGAAACTAGAGCAAATCGTCTAGCCCGTCAGAGGTTTCATTTCTTGGCAGAGAGGATATGGAATTATAGTCTCGTCAAATTAGGAAGCCTTCCCGTTATGGAATTATGGGTTATGGAATAATAACTTTCATTGTTGTGTGCAACTTTAAGTGAGATCACACCAGCTAGCAATATTAAAGCATGTATGAGTTGAGTATCAATTGTAACATCAATATGAATTGTATTGAAACCATATTGCACCAGTGGAAGTTATAATTCCAGACTTGCATTCATTTTGTTTCCTTCTTTGTAACATTTTTACGACCGGTCCAAAACTTAGGATAAACTTGGAAATTTGAAAAAAAAAATTGCCCTCCCCCTTATACGATATAGCAGTTTTTCATTTCCGCGATCTAAATTGTTGTTGATTGTGAGGACACTGAGTCTTGCATCCCGCCTTGCAGATATTGAGGGATTCTTTTGAATTTCGACTGGCCGGAATCGGCGCTATTTTTTCCGGGACTTTTTTATATATGCCTAGTTAGGCCTTGGTGCCTAGGCCCCAAAACCAGTCTCAGATATTTTTGATCTTCCATACCTGGCTGGTTGTAAGTGGCCAAAAGTCGAAAAATGAGGCTTCGTAGTAAGGCTTACGACAGGTCAGGTCAGGTTGACCTGATAAGAAAATTGACTTTGACCTGACCTGACCTGATTTTTCAGGTCATGACCTGATATGACCTGATACGACCTGATGACCTGAAATTGAGTTTCAGATGAAATTTAAACTACTTTGAATAAAGTTGTATTACATATTTTCGCATGTAATATGACTTTTCAAGAGCCCGGGAATGTGTACTGGTACCTTTATTCTTGACGCTGGTTGTTTTCATCGCTTTCGTTTAAAAAAAGCCAAAAGTAACGACTTAGTTTATTTTTATCAGCTTATAGATTGCTAGAAGAGTTAATTGCGGGTCAGGACTCATGGCTAAGACAATAAGACATAAAAAGACTTTTAGATTTGTTGTCAAGCTGGTTTTGCAAAAAATAGAGTTCCCCGAAAGTGCTTCAATCATGCTAGAACTACGTATGTGGTCGATGTCAACACTATAACTAGCAAGCACTATGACAAGTGTTATTTGTTCTTAGTCAACCGAATTAAAGAAAATAAATCAATTAAAGAAAGAAATAGGTCACTGTGGGCATATGAGTATCCACATCTTGAGTGGCCGCCAGGGCTGTACTGGTGGCAGTGTCCATTGTGACTCTTCCCAACGGAAGGCAATTTTGAACACTTCGCCGAGTAGCTCGCTCCATCAGTTTCTTAAAAATGACTTCTTTAGATTTTTTAATATCTTGTTGCGCACGTTAAAGTTTGCAGTAAAATGATTTTTATCGTTGTCGAACTACTTTCAGTTACCTTAAAACACATTTGTCAATGATTCAACGAGTGAATATTTGTTGATATGTAAAAATTAAAAATTTCTCTACCAAAGATCTTCTCAAAAGACTTATCATCAAAGTTTTGAAGTTTTTCATTTTTGTACCGTAACAATTTCAGGTCAACCTGAAACCTGTCAGGTCATATTATCAGGTCACTATCAGGTTTCAGGTCAAATTTGACCTGACCTGAAATTGACCTGACCTGAAATTTTCAGGTTGACCTGACCCGATAGTAAGCCTTATTTCGTAGTTCGGATTTCATTTCAGTAAGGTGGCGAGGACACGGGCGTGTATGGGTTCGTTGGAAAGCTGAGGTCAAGTACTCCATAAAATTTGCTGATAATCGGCCGAAAATATGACTTCTGGAAAATTTCTCAGAATCTATGGAACCTCCGTGAACTTTGATGAGAGCTGTGACCTCACTAATGCAATTATTTGATTAAATTATTACTTATTATGAATGTGGAAGGCCTCAGCTTTACAGCGATACGCATATTTACTAGTTTGGCGGAGTGAAACACACAGTTTTCATCTGTTACGTAGTCACGTACCAAACTACTAAATATGGATATCGGTGTAAAGCTGAGGTCCTCCACATTCATAATAAGTAATAATTTAATCAAATAATTGCATTAGTGAGGTCACAGCTCTCATCAAAGTTCACGGAGGTTCCATCGATTCTGAGAAATTTTCCGGAAGTCATATTTTCGGCCGATTATCATCAAATTTTATGAAGTTAATATTTGCCCCAGGAGTATTTGACCTCAGCTTTCCAACGAACCCATACACGCCCGTGTCCTCGCCACCTTACGGAAATGAAATCCGAACTACGAAACCTCATTTTTCGACTTTTGGCCACTTACAACTAGCCAGGTATGGAAGATCAAAAATGTCTGAGACTGGTTTTGGGGCCTAGGCACCAAGGCCTAACTAGACATATATAAAAAAGTCCCGGAAAAAATAGCACCGATTTCGGTCAGTCGAAATTCAAAAGAATCCCTCATTATAATCAATGCAAGATTGAAGTGGTTGTATACAAGATCCATGGCTTCATTTTAAAAGCGTCCTCCTTCTATCTACTGAATTGGTTACAGACTCAAGGAGATAGTGTCACACGTCTAGAGGATAATGTCTAGCTGAAGTGTAAATGTCCAGCGGAAACTTCTTAAGAAAATGCTTATGAAATGAGCAAAATTTGTCACACGATTTCAAGCAGTCGGTAACCTCACGGAATTACTAGATTCGTTGTGTAGCTGAGAAAAACGTTGGTTTTTTCGTAATCAAAATTGAAGTTTGAAAGTGATGCTCTCAACACACACTCACCCCCATTGAGAGACTGTATGCTTGAACTACTAAAACTTTTCGCTTTTAACGAATGTTAATTTTGAGTAACCAACCGAAATCTTTTTTGCTATATGCGCTATGCACATTATGCATGTTTGAATCACCATTTTTCTGTTGAGGAAAAACAATTTTTCCGTTTTTTATTGCAAAGTAAAGTAAAAATTCATGTTTAATTTTTTTAGTTATGTGTAGTCAGAAAATCAATCGTATTTTGCATATGTACTCAAATTCCGAGAACGTACACAGCCCGCACTTCACCATCTACATAACATCAACGGAATCAGTCGGCTGTATTGGACCAAAATGAAAGATTTAAATGTGTTTTCGAAAGTTAATGCCAAATTCAGTGTAAAAAGTAGATATCCCCTTTGGTTTTCCATGTAACTGTATGACAACTTTTCAACTAACCCCATAACTAACCTTTTCTTCTTAAATGTTAAATTTTATTGTTTCATCGAAAATCCCTGGAGGAACTGTGCACGTACAATTTCCTTTTTGCAGAATGTCTGGGAAAGACTTGCGGTGTTCTTTTAGTACAACAGAGAATTCTTTTTTTTTTTTTGTTTGAAGATATCAAAATCGATATTTGTTTTGTATACCAGAACTGTAGTAGTGGTCGTGTGTTATCGACGGTAACCACTAACCATCCAAATAAGCCATTGTAATGGTATCAGAAAGAAGCGGTAACGTTCCATATCGTCAATTAAATGTTCGTTTAATTCAGAACTCAGATAGACAGACAGTCCAACCGTATTCGATAACGTAAATTTATTCACCAGTTCAATCTTCTCTTATTCATGTAATCAGCTCTGAAGAAGTTGGATCTATTGAGACGAAGCCGAGGTTGACAACACATCTTTTGCACATAATTTCGGTGTAGATACGAGTTAGAAACAAGATTTCATACATTGCTGTGAGATCCTCATTTTTACAAACGTCATTTTCATTAACTAAAACCAAAATGTATTTTTATGATAATTCGATGACACTGCTGAACAGTGTATATGATAGTTATTTGTGAAGCAAGAACCGTATGAGGGTTTTATCGATGTCGATTGACAACCCGACGCGGAGCCGAGAATTAACTGAATAAAACGACGAAATTTACATTTTACATAGATTTTTTATTTCAAAATTAATCTGTTCCAGAGAAGACATTATTTTTTAATTATTAATTTATGTTCTATTATAATATAACATTAATGATATCCATATTTTGATTTGCACTAAAAAAAAAATTACTTACATTGCTTTTCTTCATTCTTTTATTTTCTCATTTTTTTATTTTTTATTTCTTCTCTTTAACTTATTTTCATTTCAGTTTGTGATTAATAATTTTGTTGTTTAATTGATATTCATATGGGTTTTTATTTAAAGTAATTTTTGTTTTAAAAATTCGTTACAATTTTACTTGTCAATTCAGTAAGTTTATCGATTTATTTATTTGTGTTTTGCTTTCCTTTTGTTAATTAAATTTATTTATTGTTTTCGTTTTGTAATTATAATTATTTATTGTTGATCGTTTAATCGGCTAAAAATTATATTATTTTACTGGTTTTGGTGTATATAGTCACTTCTTTTCTATTTTATAAAAATGATGAACAACTGAATGGATATTTGGTTGGGAAAACAGAAACCGGAAAAATTTATTGCAGGTTAAAAATCATAAAACAAAATATTATTTTCCATTATTTGTTTGATAAGTGCAATGAATATAATTTTAAACGCCTTAATACCTTTATTATCGATATATAATTTTTTGTTTCTTTGTTTAATTTATTCATATGTTGATAATGGTTTTAAAAAACAGTTAAGAATAATAGTTTTTCTTGTTTTTTTTTTGTCAATAAGAATATGAGTATACATACATTTAAACATCACTCAAAATATGTGCATTTGAGTTTTTTTTTAATTTTTTTTAATTTTTTTATTATTTCCGCATTTTATTAGTAATTATAATTTTATAGGTTGGTATTGTTGTTGTTGTTGTTGTAATGGATCAACTTCTATTTTCGACTGCAAAATGTAACCGACAAACAAATAAAACTATTTTATTGGCAGCATTTGCTATCGATTTACGATAATGTAACAGTAAATCAGTCGTTTCTTTGTAAAAGATATTGTACGTTTTTGATATTGACCAGTTTTTCACTCAAAAACATTATTTATATTGTGAATGATGTTGGTGTGACTGGCAGAAAATGTTATTATTAAAATAGAATGTCCGTCCGAAAAAATATCTCTCTGCTCATGTCGTGAGTTTTAGAAAATAAACATTTTCTCGGGTCCGGGTTGGATCAGATCTCCGACGAAGAATGGACACGTTATGTGTTGAAAACGAGTCATTAGAATTGGTCATAACACCAGTGAAGTGTAAATCTAAAATGCACGAGAGATTCGCTAAAAGATTTACCAAAAGCTCTCTCATTTTTATGCGTCGATACATTGCTAAAGGACACATACTTCATGAAACATGCATTTCTAAGTTTTTCTACATTCGATTTTTTGAATAAAAAGTAAACTTTGAGTACAGTCAAACAAATTTGTGTCGAAGTTCGTTTCAGCTGTTTGGCCAGCTTTTAAACGGTTTTTCTTTCGGTTTTTATAGGCATTGTATGAGCGGGTCATCTGAAACATACTGTTGTACCTTAGAATTGTTACTAAAGCTGGAGCTAGGCGGTTCAATCGTTAAATAAACATATTTTTTTTTGGAAATATATGAAATGAAACCTGGACACAAATTTTGTTTACTCTTCCTGTGAAGGTATTGGGATTTTGGAAAAAACGATGTTATCCGTATTCGGTCAGATTCGATTTCTATGTGAGAGAATGTACGAAATTTTTTTTATTCAAGTTTTAAACATTTTCAATTGAATTAGACCTGACTTAGAATTGTAACAGAAATCTTTACAGCCCAACAGATACCTGCTCAATGGTCTCAATGTGCTCATCTAACAAATTCTAAATTCTTAAAATCGTTTCAAAACTAATCTTTCACGAATTAACAAAATCTATTGCCATATTTTCATCGATAAGTATTACGTTAAATGATTACAATCTAATGATATGATTTGCCAGTCATACACCGGTTCCCATCATTCACATTAAACTAACAATATTGAGTGGAACTGAATCGATTCAAATGATATTCATCAGTGAAAAACTGTTCAATAGTAAAAATGCAAAGATTTTTTGTTTGTTCATTATTTTTAAATTTATTTTAAAACTTCCTTACATAGAGGTGTCTGAAAACGATTTGGCAAATCCATTTCGCTCTGATCGGATGATATGACGAAGAAAAATCCAAAAGACGTATTGTTATGTACTTATATATGCTGTTTGTGTGTGTGCCTGTGCTTGTTAGACCTACCTTTATTATTTCTTTATTTTCACTAAATCAAATACTCATCAAACGTTAAATATTATACGAATAAATAAATGATTTTGTTTTTCTTCACTTTAAATTTGAACTACATTAAATTCACCATCATAAATTCCATACAATATATAAAAAAGACTATGATTATTGCTGCTTTAATTTATCTTATTTCAAAAAAAAAAAAATTAAAAGAAAAAAACTGAAAAATAAATAAGGTAAACATCATACACGTACATGCTACGATTCCTAAATTACTAATAAAAAATAACCTAAATTACGATGATAATTTATATTTACATAAATGAGAAATAATAATAATAAAAAAAATTTAAATCAAAAATAAAATAAATATTATTATGGCAAAGCGTAATTGGTTAGTCAATATTATTAAAAAATATTTTTAATTAAAATTTTAGTCCGAGAGTGAGAGATATAATATTATAAAACTAAAAATGGTAAATATATTTGTATTTTATTGCTCGTTACATTTTATAATTATGTTTTCATCTATTGAAGTTTTGAACAAATATTTATGATGTGGTAAATGCGTCCGAAAAGAGTGGCTATCCGGGCAATAATTTCGCAAATCAGAATATATCAAAAAAATAATATAAAAACCAACAAATTAGTGATGGAATCGGGTGTGAGATATAAATTCGTTAAATTACGTTGATACCGTTCGTGTATTGAGAGTAAAGGACGAATTGATTGCGATCAAAATATTATTATATTCTTCGACGATAAATAAATGGGAATTTATTGCTGTTAATCGGTTTATGTTCGACAAGATTCCAGTAATATAAATGTTTCTAATCGGCGAGAACATTTTCCTCGTGTGTATATTTATGTATACCATGGTGGCATAACTTCATGGCTCATGTGGTATTACGGGAGAGAGAAAGAGAGATATTTTTATAAAAATAACTAATTATGTGATTGATGAATCAATAAATTCAGCTTTACAAAAAATGAACAACTTGATTAATCATATAAGGGAAGTTGATTACTGCGTGTATGTAGAAGACCAAATTCAATTTGTTTTACTTTCGCATTTAGTGTTCAATTAAAATCTCTTGATTTGCCGAAACAACATCTCTTCCAATTAAAATCAACATTTCGCCATGTCGCTGCGAATATTTCAACTTTTCTGCAAAAATTAATTTGCAAAGAGGAAGGGATGAACTACAATGTCCCACTAAATTTATTTCCTTTTGATTTAATTTTCTTTAAATTTCTTGTACTTCTGGTATATGGAAATGGGGATAAAGGCCACTGAACAATATTATCTCATAGTTTTCCACGAAAATTTATTAGACGACATATTCAAACATGCGGGTAACATCGAAACAAAGTTGTGTTCTTACTCTCTTTAATTACCTTCGATACATTTTCCAAATTATATTTAATTGATGAAAAACCCCATAACGGTATTGAAACTCTACGATGCATCACGATGTATGAAGTTATAATCAAAATTACCGCAAGCTATATCCACTACGTCAATCCAGTCTATCGATGCTTGTGGTAGAAATGCTATGAAATTTACACGCAAATCGAAATGCTTTTTGGTTCTTTATTCTCAATTTATTTTGAATGAAATCAACGACAAATTTTCAAGAGATATCAACGGACACTTAATCGAAACTAAATTCTGAATCTGCCTCGACGATAACTGTTGATTTCACAGGTGAAAAAATGTCAATTTTTCGATCAATCAATTTTCATGGAATTGATTTCAGGAAAAGTGGAACAACAAAGGAACTCTACTGTCTTAAGAAAAATGAATTACTGTCGTCGTAGAGCCGTTTAAAATTAAAATAATTTTTTCTGTAAACGGACAAATATTTTAGGAATCTTATTCGATCCACAGCTCATAATGAGATTATCACGGGATGCATTTATAATTAAAATTCGGCCCCAATAGCTTGAAAATATTATTATGACCACTTAAGTACCATTTTTCGTATTTATTAATAATTTATTATTATGGATGTTTTTCGGAACATTTAATTTTATGGTATAGTTGTTGTGACAAACGTAAAAAAAAATAATCTTCATACGACTGAACACCACATTGATTTCTTTATTCGACCTGTTAGACCATAAAAATGGCAGTTAACTATTAACTACTGTATTTATTGTTCATATACTTAAGTTTTATTGAAGACCATTTTTCTGTAAAGGTAAAAAGCAAAATAGAAACTTAAAAGTCAAAGGGGATTCGCTCTTTCCACCATATATCAAATGATGAATATATTATTAGTTTTTTAACCGTTTTAAGATGAAGGTGAAGACGCTGATTCCGTGAAGGTATATTATCACATGGAACGCTGTTCATACTGAATGAAGTAAGATATGTCTTAGGGAATTTGATATTTAGGAATCGGTTGTACCAAGGTTGGAAATTAGCTGCAGCTTTCTTGCTAGACTTTTGCAGCTTTTTTTGCAGCTTCTTTGTACTTTGTAACTTAAAATGTAGAATGATAAGGGTCTAGCAGTGTTTTATCAGCGCCTTTCAAGATATTGATAATCTTAAAACGAAGCATTAGAATTTATTTTCATCCACTCCTTTAATCACATTACCTGATTGCTCCAACGATACATGCTATTATATAAATCATAGAATTTGCTAAACAGATTCGAGTCTTATCGAATTTTGGATTCTGGAAAAAAATTTGACCGGAATTAGACAATGAATCCAGAATTTTGGTTAACTAACTCATGTGATACGATACCAGCTGCGCCTAATAAAGAAATCGATGTCTGACGTTGTCGAATCGTATGTTTTCATTGAAATGAAGAGAGAGAAAAAAAAAATTGTCCATAAATCTGTTAAAAACTATAACCGAATGTAACAACCATTTGTGTCATGTAACAACTTGCTGGATTATTTTATTTTTAATGATAAAAATTTTGTGTGTGTGTTATTCACAACGTCAATTGTAATATTTCATTTTTTATCTTGGTTTTTCTTGAGTTTTTTTTTTTACTTTCCTCATCTTTCTTTTTTATTTAAATCGTTTGAGCCAACAGCATACACATAATAAGTTCAATATAATATGTGACATTATCAAAGCTCATTTAAAAATCAATAATTTCTTTTTTTTTTGAAAATAGTTTTTTTTTACTTTTAATTTAAATATTTTAATTTTTCGAATTCATTTCAGAAGAAAACATTAAATATTTTACCTTAAACACAAGAATGAATGTTTCGCTGGAATCGTTTCATTCGACTGTACCAATCGTCTTTCCATTCAATAACTATTGAACGGGGTCCAATGCCAAGCGCAGCCGGTGGACTTTCTGCATTTTTCCCCAATATTAAGTATGATCTGAATGGTAAAGAATAGAAATGAGATGTTAGGAGAAGAGAAATGGAGTGAATGCGGGTGCGGGAGCATTTTATTTATGAAAAGAATATAATGCTTTCCAATGATGAATTGTTTATTTGGGTTGAATGTCCTATCCATTAAAAATTGCTTTTCCAAACATAACATGATAAATGATGGTATCGAAAGCAATTTTCTTTTCTTTTTTTCCTTCTCGTTTCAATTTATATAATAGACGTCAATGTTCGAGACGACCGAACACATGAGTATATTATAAACACACGAAAAAAAATGTTTTTAATATCAAAATTGGAAGAAGAGAAAAATTAATGAAACAAAAAGGCGTTACTCACTTATTTGTTTTTAACTTTGGACATCGACATTCCAAATCTTTCGTTGGTATTACTAGTGTAATAGGGGTCCGACGCAATGCCGTGCCTAGAATCCCGCCGGACGGTTTCTTGAATACTGCCTGGACGCTTATGATGAATTTTGTTAGTTGTTGATCTTTCGTGGGATTGCTTGTTTCGCTTGGCGTATTGCGATCGATTATTTTTGCCATGATTGCTGAATCGAATTTATTGTTTAAAAAAATCATTTTACGATTACGAAAGATGTGAATTTTGCTATTTGAATATGAAGAGGGAAATTAAATTCTCTTCGTTTAATATGTTTAAATTACCGTAATCTCTCTTGCAAAATTTGTTCAGATTTAGTCGCTTTGTTTCTGCCTTGCACTTTCCGCACTCTGTAACATGGAATAGGGGGTAAATTTTAGAATTTAACCTTATCGTACACCGGATTTGTGAATCCACTTTTAATATTTATCTCAAAATTTACGAATATAATGGGAAATCGACATTGACTTTTGGCTATGGTCGCCGTTAGGTTATAACGAATACGGACGATGATTATATTTAGTTTTGTGCGCTCATATTTGGAATATGAGTCGTGTGTAAAGTGGAGTTCTTTAAAGAATATTTATGTTATGTTAATGATGAGACATTATGATACGAAACGTTGCATTTTATTATCAGTGATAATAGATCTATAATTTTTGGAACATTTCTCTTAGAAAGTAATTCCATCTTTTACAATTTCTCCTATATTTTTTCTAAATAAAATCTTACAGCATCTCTGTCATCTAACACTTATATTTACATTAACTTTCCATAAAAAAATGTAATTCAAGTTTCATTCGCTAAAATTTCTTTAAGAATTTTGTGAGGTCTTTTTCCGAAGACATAGTTACCGATAAGGATATGCCGAAAGCAAGGATTTTCAGCCAACGAAATAAATGCACGAGAACTGTGTTGTATTTTGCATCGCATACAAACGTCTCATTTACATAGCAGACATGTGAGGAGTATCCAATAATGAATACAATTTATATAACGGATACCAGCTGTTTGCAAAACTGTGCATATTATCCGACTTCTCTATATCTGCATCAGAGGTACCCCTTTTGATGGGATTTGTATTTTTTCTGTCTTTTATCTCGTTAACGTTTTGTTTAAATACGGAAAGCTTATTGTGATGTGGAATCATTAAATCTGTTACATCAGGAAAATCTTTAATTTCATTGGTTGAACATACATTGTAGTACAGAAGAGAATTCTGGTCATTACTCATCGATTACTTTTGTGGTCGTTGTCGACAACAGATGGCAAAGATACAACAACAATTACGTTTCATTTGCTCAACTAGTCCTCAACTAGTTTTCCAGATTTTCAAGAGATGGTACGTACGGAATTTAATTTGTTGAGTTTGGGAATGATACACTTCTGTGAACGAATCACTGAAAGAATCTAATTCGATTTTAAATACTCAAAAATAGAAATTCTTTCGCCTCAGAGTAGAAGTTGAACTAACAATACTGAAAGCTATTTTATGAAGTACTACGTTCGAAGTATTGAGTAAATGGATTTCCATTATATATTTACACACTAGTGCGTAAAAATGACGTTTGTAAAAATGGGAATGCTCACATTGTAAGCCTAATAACGTACTATGGACCGAGATTCATACAACAATTTATGCAACAGAGGCATCCAAAGCTTGCGAATTTCACACGTTATTATGCTGAGTTGCATAAAATCTTATTCCTAACTTGTGCTTAAATTAAAATTTCGCTCAGACGATGTAGTGTGCCTTGACCTCTGTCCCGCAAAGGATAACAAACTTTGGAGATTCCAAATACAACATTAAATTGAACTCAACGAATTTGACTTTCAACTCGTATCTGTTCCGATATTTTCTGAGATATTTTCAACACAATTTCCGTTCGATTTGAATGAATTGCATAAAATCAGAATTTTATTTTTGTTTTTCAAACAATGTGTTGCGTGGGTGAATTTACTGAATAAGTATGAAATAAGCCTCCGGTAAAATGGATACATTAAATGTAATTCATGTATTATGTGTATCTTTATCCATCCCCATTTTTTACTAAAAATGTACATTGAAGCATTACAACGATAAATAGACTGAAAATTATAAAACAAAATAATTGCCACAACCATCTATATTATTGACACACAGTGACTTTAAAATGTAAATCATAAAAATAAATATAACAAACAAAAAGTAACACTTACTTACCCCTCCCCCGATCCGAACGATAACTGGTATCTGGATCGTAGTCTTCTGGTTCCGGAGCTGTGTTCTGCTGTTGAATCGCACTAATCAAACGCGGTATTTCTGTTGTAAAGAAACAATCGGACATAAATTCAATTTTGCTTTTAATTATACGTAACGAATTGGAATGGGAAAACTTTTTGCTCAAAATGGTAATCGATACTATTGAAAGATTGGCATTGGTTATCAACAGATTAAATTTGTCACAGACAAAAAAAAACGCTTGGAACAACCCCAACCAACCTGTTAGACTACCTACTCTGTACCTAATTGCTTGTAGTTAAAATGAGAGATTTGCCTTTTTGTTTTCTTTAACAAAATTAATTCGACTTTGTTCCGACTTTTCCTTAGTCATTTGCAGGAAACTTTGTTATGGTTAACCTGATACGGAAGACGACGAAAAAATAAAACGACAAACAGATAAAAGTAATTTAAAAGTCTTTAAATATTATCGACAGATTATGGAGGAACTACGACTACATCCACAACCTTTTATGGTATACAAACTGGCAAAAAGTGTACTGAATTGATTGCTTGCATTAAGTCGACATTTTTAACTCGCCATAAAAAATCTTTTCTATTAATTTTCCTAACCCCAACAACCATTCCCTTTCAACATAAATTGGATAGGATTTTGCTGCTCTGCTACGGCATATTCGTTCTTTTTATGTTGGCATATAAATACTCTGTTATACGTGATATATTCCGTCCTAACAGTAAAATGTGTGAAACTAAACCCATGAATTACTTACTTATACAAGGTGCAATATGGGATCGACTTTGTTGGTATCCTCGTGCACATCTATTACATGTTAAGCCAGTGACGCCATCCTTGCATGGACACTGTCCAGACGTGTGATTACATGTTTTGCCAGATGAACCAATGGGATGACAGTCACACGCTGTAAGATGACAAAATGTTAAACTTTTCTTTTTTCTTTGCTGACTCTTTCATAACTTTTCGCAATATAAAATTGCATTCGTATTCAGCAGAATCATTTCTGTATTGTCCCTTAAATATACTTTCTGGTGATAATTCAATTTTCAAAAATGCCTAATTGACTCATTCACACTGTAAAACTCAACAAAACATAATTTTTTGTGCATTCATTCATCGTAAGTTATTCAATGAACATAAATTTTCAAGTTGTAAAACCACATAACTGAAAGTCTATCTTTTCTCGTCGACAAGTTTTATTAACACCAAAAATTTCTAGATAAAGGAAAAATATTCAATCGTTCAGTCTGGTCACGTTCACAAATCTAATATTATGGAATGACGTACCGTAGGTAGAGGATTGAATCTGAATGATATGTTAGCGTGAGAATTCATATCACCTAATTTTTTTTCCGTTTTTTTTTTCGTGCCTCTACTGTGTGTGGAGTGAAGATAGGAAAAAGAAGTAGGAGACGTACAACAAGGGGTAAAACATAAAAAATTTATTATTTAAATTTTCTGCTTCGATTGAGGAAAATGGTTATAAGAGGAGAACTATTTGAGAATAATAAAATAAGAAAAGAATGAGACGACGACGGGAGATAAAAGAATGGAATTTAATTTACCAATTTTGCAACCACACAAGTATAAGTTTAAAAAAAAGCCTGTAACGATGGAAATATTTATACAGAACGCTTCAATTATTCAAATTTTACTTTTATAAAATTTTAAGGAAAGTTTTCTAGAGCATAAAATATGTTTTCATTTCATATGTAATTATTTTCATTAATTTCTCAATTGGTTTTGTTGGGTTTCTCTGTCGATATATATTGGTAATAGGTCTACGTGACCTAATCAGGACTGCTGGCGATTCATTATGGCAGACGTAAGATACATAATTATTCTAAAAACGTAAGTTGAATGAGTCTCTACTCTATATATATATCTCTCTTGCATACACATTGATTTGAATGAATAAATTTAAAAAAAAGAAAAGAAAAAGAATTCGAGAGCACAGTAGAAAGCTCTAGACGGAACGTGGTTTAGTAAAATGGGATGAAATAAGCAATCAGTGAAGTAGAAATTGTTTTGATTTTATAGCAGTAATTGGGTAAGTCTTGAATAATAATACCATAACAACGATGATGCATTCCTTTATGCGGGGCTACGTTACATTGCACCTACTCGATTTTCATTCTGATTCACAAGAAACGGATTAAATAGATGAAATTTTCTAATGGAATTATGCCGCTCGTTCTCCAGTATAATCCAGATAATTTAGGAGTGTATGTATGTATGTATGTATTAAACACATTCGGTATGGTTGAAAATGAATATATTGGTTAATAAAAAAAAAAACGTCCAACGAATTTGCATTTATTTTATACTTTTTTAATCGATCCTCATAAATTTTGTGTATGTTACTGAACGGCTAACTGACCGCCGGCCAGAAAATGTTTTATTTAAAGGATTATGTATATGTCATATAAACCCAAAATGACAAAAAATATTTTGTCATTTTTCTTTATTCGGTTTCCCATTTCTAATTCAATGAATGTTTGATGAGGCAGATACATTGTGTGGCGTGTATACCCTTTTTTGAAAAGCGAAACATTTTTATTGAAGCTGCTACACATATACCTTTTGAATCCATGAGCTATTTGAATTTTTTTTTTTTTGAAAATAAAAACATGAGAGTGTGAATATCGTTGATAAGGAAACGTAACGCAGTAATTTGTCCAAATATAATTTTTGTGGATAAATGGAGAACAACAAAAAGGGGATGTGAAGTGTGGGTATATAGTCATAAACCATTTTCTTAGGAATATTGTTAACATATTGAGTATTCAACGGAACTATTTGTTGTCATTAAAATATCCTGAGTAAAAATGGCAGGCGATACGAATTTGTCCGCCCTCTATTGCTGACTATTTTTCTCCCAATTATTTGTTTAATTTTTCTACCTGGAACGGTTGTAAAATGCAGCCTCTCTTCCGATTATTTAAGTTATTATCCAGAAGAGTCCGTTCGACCGTCACGTTTGGCATGATAATAATTGGTAACGTTTATTGCGAAAGCAAATTATGTTCAGAAAATGTTGTGTGTGCATTGAAATCTACTGAGGAGGATGAAATCTGGTGTGAGTTGTTCGAAATTATTGTATGTAATATCCATCTAAAAATTGTTCCATACAGACTGTCATTGAAATGAATTACTTTCGAAGCCATAACGTGTTCTTATTCATATTGAATTTATATTATATACGACGATCAACTAAATGGAGCGGACTTAACATAAATAAGTTTAAACATATCGCACTCATTTCGTAAAAAAAAAAGAAACCAAAATCGGTGTTCCACGGACATAATACACAGCGATTGCTTGTTGTTGTGTATTTTCATACATATATAACGTTACTTGAACATAGTATTTAGTCGAATTAAAAACGATTACAAAGGAAAACGTGTTCAATTCCGATTTTGCCAGATAAAAAAAATCCACACTATCGCACATTGTTGTTGAAAGAGAACGAATGTTACATCTCAATCTTTATAATGAAGAATGAAAGCTTCAAATTAAATTATTTTTCCAAGTATGGAACATAAAAGACTTCAAATAATAAAAATATAAAAATATCATTTCGGATGAATAACACACAAGGCAAAAGCATAAACGGTGCTATATTTAAGTAGAAATAAAAATAACAAGTGATGACTCGGGTGTGTTCTTATACCGATCAATATCAGTCGTGTCTTTTTTCCACTTTGAGTTTATTGGTGTAAGAAGGAACGGATATTATATCCTGCGAATTTATAATGCACACACGGACCATTTTTATACGTTCGGGCATTATATTCGTTGAAGCGATATAAAATACACACAAAAAACAAACAGCTTTGGTACGTTTCAGTCCCTCCCGAAAAAAGACCACACTGTATTAAGCCGCTAACATAAATATTTCATTGAGAATTCAACAGATTTTTTTTTCTCTCGTCTTTTTTTCCGTTCCATTTTATAATCTTTATAACAGATGACCAAATCGAGATGAAGACAGAATAACATCAAAACACAATTTCCCGATCATTTGCTTATTTATTGTGCATCTCAAATCTCACTTAATTCTATTTATTTGTTTAATACAACGAATGTTTCTAGCATCGAAAGTATTAAGACATTTATGTGCTTCTCGTTCATGATTCGAAAGCGACCGCGGCAAAATACTCTGCAACGCGCGAGTATAGTACACGAGAACATAAATAATATTTTTTCGAATTTAGTTAGAGGAAAAGAAAATTAACCGCAGAGTGAAAAAAATCGTGGAATTTAAATTTCGGAGTCCGATCCAGAAAATATTTATTGTATACACAGTGTGGTATATTGCACATAGCAAATCGGTACCATATACCGTCTAATCGGAAAAATTACATCTTCGTTCCAAATATTTTATATGGCGCAAAGTCGTTTAAGCTGGTAGTATACTGCTGCCAAATAACATAAATTCAAATTTTATTAAAATGAAGAAAAAAAAATCCATCGAAAAATGCAGACATTACAAAATTCAATTTTTCCAGATCAAGGAATATCATTGACTTGCGGTGTTAATATTTTCATTTTAATTTATCCAATCCCACCAATAGAAAATTTTGAAATCTTTCGAATTATTGAAATTCTAAGTGAATTGTCACCTTGCGATTTGATTTAAAAAGAAAAAAAAAATGCGTGTCGTTATCGTCACTTACTGTTAGAATTAAAGAGTGAAAATGATTAGACACAATCAACCCCAATTTTATCCGACAAAAATAGGCTTTTAAAAATGTGTAACACGAAAATGAATTCAGTTAAAGTGACGGCATCATTTTTCATTTTTTTATATAAAATTTATTCAACGAAAAAGGGCGCGACGGGGTATCGGATTTGTGCAGGCTCCCCTTCAATTCTGTTTTTTTTCCTTTCAAATTAATTGAACAAGTGAATATTCTGTGGACGTACGAAGACTTTTGACTAACAAAATTTCTGATTCAATCGTACTCCTCCCCAGTTGTCTTTGCTTATTTATATTGTCCGTTCGCTATCTTAAAATCAGGTATTAAAAGTTCCAAGTTTTGTTTATTAAAAACTTTCTTTTTCGTCTATACAATTCAAGTCTTCAAGTCTCCAGAGTTACAAAATAGCGGCCGAAATTGTATAATTCCCTTGACGGAAAGTCGCCCCCAGCCAAAAGTAAGTAACTTAATTTTGAAGAGAAATGTATGGAATTTATGAATATAAAAATGTTTGAACTACGATTTTCCAGATTCCACAGTTTAAATTCATCCACAATTACAGGCCGTTTGAGTAATGTGTCTAAACGAGCAACAGACATAAATAATCATGAATTCAGATACAGATTTTCAAATTATTATTCCATTTTTTTCATTAAAAAATAAAAAGTTCTTGGCTAAAAAAGGAGAATTTATCGGAAGGGAGTAAGCTGTGACTGAAATATATACATAATAAGTTAGACAGACTCGTTATAGACATAAAACCATAGACGTAAGACGATAATAGCGGAGAAGCAAGAATCATGTGAAGACAACAGTTCCTTTTTTATGAATGTACCTCAAAGTGATGCTATTGGCACGTCATTTCGCGAACAGTCTTTGTGAAAGGAAAAATGCTATTGGCAGGCGCCTGCGAATAGTCACTACGCAATTTTAATGACATCTTTCTAGGAAAATACTTTTTGAAAAATGATGACAACAAATGTCTTAGCAGTCAATGAAAACAGATTTGTTTGTCGTAGTGACTAGCTCTGAGAAAGGTGCACAAAAGTTCAGAGCAGTTTGCCTAAATTTGCATAAACTGTCTAAGTGCTCGTCCAAAAACCAACATTTTTTTTTGAAAAATTAAATTTTCTGAGGATTTTTGTGAAAAGAGAGCTTCAAAAATACAATACAGTCATGGACAACTAATGGTCAATCTCTTATTTTTATTAATCCATCAGGGTATTTGTTCACATGTGTATGGATTTGTGGACTGTGTATGGACCTGTGGAACAACTTGGACTAAACCACGGGCCTGACACCATTCACGCTATTCTTCATTTTTCAAATGTGCTATTCACAGAGTGTCCAGTCCACCCCGTGGACTAAACAAATAAGAGATTGATAACACTGCCCCACTTTTAGGTGTTCATGACTGTAAAAATCGTTCAATTGTAGGCTTACAATTTCAGCTAAGCATGGCTGCTAGGTGTAAAAAGCAATTACTTTTTTTTTGTTTTGAAGCATGAAGTCATGCTACACCCACCAAAGATAGGTCGTTCATTGGTAGAAATCAGTGAAATCAGACTTATGAAATTGCGTCACACCTCACCCATTTATACATTACCTTTCTGTTGATAAATAAATTTAAATGCAAACCCTAATTTTGAACGTGCACAATATACTCAGTTCATCAGTCAATCTTCTATATATTACATAGACTGTGCAAAAATCTAGTTGAAAAACGCTTCCACTCATGTGCATCCTCAGTAATTACGGCCACTTGAAAATACACACATACACATCCACACACCTCAAATTGGTTATTCAACAAGGTATGAAAATTGTTGTGTCTCTGAGCTCCAAATTAATTTCGTCGGGTTTTTTTCTGTTCCTTTTCGTATTCATTTATTTTTACATAAGAATATATAAAATCTGAAGTTTGATATGTCGACACATGTTACCATTTTGTAAATTGGTATAACGAAAAACCACATAGACTCATGCAGTCGTTAATATTTTAATAAATATTTTACTACAATCTGTTGACAAGTCAAGTTTTAAGTTTAAGATTAATCACCCCACATATTCACTTCACATATGCGATCATATGGTGTTCACGTTTATCCGGTCTTAAATATATTAGTTTGCAAATTTTTGGCAAAATGAATATTATACTCAACCCAACAGCAACAACAACAACTAAAATAACAGAAAATAAACTTTGAGTGAGTGATACGTTCCAACATAAAGGAACAGTTAATTAAGTAGAGCAATTTTCCAAATGGATCTCACTTTCGCACCAGAAACGAATAAAAAACCATGACAAATCAACAAACAAACAAATAAATTTATGATGAAAATATAATTGTCATGTGAGACGTGAGGAATTTCGTGAAAATTTATTCACAAAGCAGATAACACTCACTGCGCTGTTCCATGCAATTATATTATTTCGAAAAAAATGAAGAAAAAAATTGGTAAAATACACCAAGACAAGACAAGAAAAAATTGTTGTGATGGCTGGTGATGATTACTTACGTTTACAAACCTTTCTGTGATCGATTGACTTTGATGGATCACGATAATATCCTTCTTTACAGTAATGGCAATGACGGCCAGTTGTTGCATGTCGACATTTTAAGCACACACCACCCGATATTCGTCCGGATAATTTGAACAGTTCCATATTGAAGCGACATCGTCTCGCATGTCCGTTGCAATTGCAAACTGTTGAGGAGAGAGAAAGGGAAAACAAATTGTAATTAATTAATTATTGAAGTGTTTGTTTATGTGCTTTTAAATGGGCATATTAAAATCAGTGATCTTTTTTCTGCTCTTTAATTATATTCGCTTGAGATTTATGACTTATTTATAATTTCAGCTGTTTAGTATACTTATGTAAAGTGGCAATAAAAAAAAATATTCGAAAAGATAAATTTATTATTAATTTAGATGTACACATATTAGTATTCTGTCTACATCTACACGCTAAACGAAAGACGAGAAAAAAAAATTGTGAAAAAATTTTATGCAAATTCCCGGTTAAATTGGTCGTTGCGGTTTTGTCGTTTTCCAAATGTTTTATTTTGCTCATAATTTATTAGTTTTGTGTTAGACTTGCACATCACACTCTTCACTTCATTCAGTTTTTTTTTGGTTGAAAAACGAGTCAATAGGCAGAAATCAGCGTGACTGTGGGATGTTATAGAAACACTGCAATATTATAATTTTTTAGTTGTCGTCGATCAAAGTGGTACCACTTTGCATGTTGACCGTTGAGAGTGTATTCGATTCCAGAATTCGCCTCCGGCTCGTGTCAAGGTATTCAAACAATTTGGCATATGTTAGCAATTCTGGGACGTATTGACTTGATTGAAGATAGTTGTCGAGAAATATTGCAGCGTGTCTATAACATCCTACAGTAGCGCTGACTGCTATCTATTTGAGTTTTAGATAAACAAAATGAAATTTAACATCGAAAATTTAAAGTATGAAAATATGAAATCTGCGGTCATGTAAGCATTTTGGGTATAGAATCTACAAAAATCTAATCAGGGCCAGCATGGATCGAAAACTCTCGTTACATTCAGTTTATTTGTGAAATGACCAAAAATTTAATACAAAAATCCCTTACGGGAATCGCTTGACTTTATATTTATTTATTTATTTAGCGTATGGCTTTATCCAACGCACTTCAAGCATAAGTGCTATTTATGGCAGCTGCCAAATAGGGTACTTTTTGTATGACATTTTATCCCCACTCTTTTTACAGTGTAAAATTTTGTATGGAGCACTGTCAAGTTTCAGTACTCTATTTATAGTACCGCTTTTGCTTGAAGTGTGTTGCTTTATCTCTATATTGCACAATTTAGGTGACGTCATACGAGAAAGTAATTACAAATATACAACAAAGATCAAAATTCAAAATCCAATTTAACTGAGAGCAAAAAAATCACAGAGTCAATCACAGGTTTAATTTTCCCAGCCAATTCAGTGTTGGACCAGATAGCAAAACTATTTCCTTCACTTCTCCTTCACAGTGTACAGCAGGATCTGCCTAATATATAGCTTACATTTATACTGAAATTGGAATCACTTGTCTTATTGATCTACCATGGATTGTTACCGGCCTCTACCATTCAATGGACATGTTAATAAAACCACGAAATCCAATTCTTTGCTGAAAAATTTTGTCTGGTTCGACTTCTTAAGTATCTGGAAGTTCAAAGAGTTTGCGAATCGTTTTCGGGCTACCTGTACGCATAAATGAGTATTTCAACACCAGTCTTATTGCAACATAATGCAAGTTCTCAGTGATAAGTAGCAGACGGCTGCAGTTTTTCTTAATTTTTTTTTCTTTCTTTATAAATCAGTAAAAATGTATTTACGTCTGAAGACCATGCTACCTAACGAAATAAAAAAAATATTCAAAGATTTAAGTACGTTGACATTGAAGCATAACTAAATTTCTCTGGTGCTTGAAATGAGACTACTATCCGAAACGAATGCATACAGCATATTCACTTGTTTCAGTTGAAAGATAAATAAATGTTTTTTTTTTTGGTATAACATTTGAAACGTGTATGACGTTAGTCGGAATGAGACACGAACTTGTGACTATTGAATACAGTAAATTATACAGACAGAGCAGTTTAAAAAACCAGTATTCGTGCGAAAAAAAATAGCACGGATTTGCAATTTTGGCCCTTCGTTCGGAGGATATAAGAGGATTATTGTATTCGCAATGTTATACACTATATATGTTGCACATACAGCACCTGGGTATTACACGGTAAATTTGGAGATGATCTTCGTATAATACCTACATTGTAGTTGTAATTATAAGGTTCTTCTTAATTGAAAAGCAGCTGGTTAGAAATTAATTGCTGATATGTGAAGCTTTAAAAAACGTGACGGGATTACAGTTCGGATAGTGGCAATTATTTGAGGTTAGGTAGTAATTCACGACAATCTGAGGAAAGAGTTAATTAGGGGGAAGAAAATGGTATAAAACTTGCGACACCAGTACAGTCGTGAATTGAAAAATCACCCACAAAGACATGTAAAAGAGTCGATATTGCTGCATTCTAATTCAACCGAATGTCAGGTGAACTGTGAAGTTTCACACTCAACCGTAAACTGATACTAAAAGCAAAGATCCATCAGATTTTAATCCTAACTCCACATGCTACTATCAGTATCTGGTATCTGGTCGTAACGGCACTCGACATTGTCACTTAACAAATGTTTTGTATTAAAACCGTGTGAAGTACGTGTTACTTGGATTTACTAGCTCTGACGACCATTAAATTGAATAAATAATTAACCAATAAATTCCTACCTCAGGGCTATTGCCGACTGACGCTACATAATCTTTCGAAATGAATGAAGAAATAAAAAAAAGACGACTAAAAGAGGGAGAGTATTGACACCATATTCCCATTCGATGTGCAAAAATCGTTCCACCATATATACATATCCATACCATATGTAAGATACGCTTGATTTCTCAATTCCTTAATAAACGTGATTTCGATAAAAATTGCAAAAATTATTTGCAATTACTATTAACATGCCATATAGCCGTATGGATATGGATGCACACAAAAATAAAACATGAGTAATTTCTTACCCAGGGTGTTAATTTCATTAACAGCGAGTGGAAAACTGAATGTCTCACCCAATCAACTTTCGAATACCCATACACGATATTTGCACAAAGTTTTTATATTTTTATTTTCTGTAAATATTTGTTTGCTTATGATGGTGAGGTAATAAAAATCGGATTAATAAAGAGAGAGAAAAAAGGAGTAAAAGAGGAATGGAGTTAGCAACGAAAGATAATCGCGCACACACAAGAATAGACATACCAATGGCTGTGCTTTTTATATAATATATTGAGTCAAGTTTTTTATTCGATTTAATTAATTAGTTGTTAATTATTGTTTCTGTTACAAATTCTGAACTAATTTATTGCGCCCTTTGTTGTTGGCGTGTCTTTGGTGTGGTGGGTATACAAATATATATGAGCAATGGGTGGTCAACACGCAATTTCAATTTTTTTTTAAAGCATGAAAGTATTTACACACTTTGTGTATAAATATTTCAATCAGGCATCAATGTAAGTTTATACAATTATATTATTTATAGGTTAACTGAAACATATTTAAATTTAATTTAATTTTTTTTCGGAATTTGGTTTGTTTATCGAATAACAAAAATTGTTTATAGGTAAAAATCCAATGAAATTTAAGAGAAATAATTCATTTCTTTACAGCAATTCAAAAAAAAAATCCAAATAACGCTTTCGGAGTTCTCTTCAGCCTGTGCTTTCTTTATTATTTCTTTTTATTTATTTTTTTGTTTCTTCAAAAAAGAACTCAATCAACATTAACATTTTCCTTAATTTTATTTTTTCTTCTTCTTTAACTCGGAAATATTTCAATTTTAATTTCTTGCTAAAAAAACAGTTTCGTTAGGTGTGTGTGCATGTATACCGGCAATAGTAATATATCTTCCAAATGGGTAAAAAAAATCCTTGGAAATTTTAATTCATAAAAATGTATAATAAGGTGAACAACCCATGGAATTCAATGTAATTTCGACTGTTTTCTTTGGACAATCTTCAAATTATGACTATGATTCAATTAGCCCAGAAACCGCTTCATAAAAGATCACAAAAAAGCAACAGAAATTTTCATATTTACAGTTGATATTTTAAAAAGCTATTATCCATGCACTTACTTCGCAATAATGGCATCCATTCTACACCGAGACTTTAAATTCTCTTCTCGCGACTTGAACAAACATACATGTATGCGTCTGCAAATAGATTCTCATATATTATTTGCATACACATACCATGGAGGGACGTTTTTTTTATTCTTTTAATATTTTGTTTAAGCCACACGACACGATATATAATCATTCGAAAAGTGTAATAATTTTATGCTAAAATTCTGTTGCATGTAAGAGATTTTCGCCTGAAAATCATTTTTGATATTTTAATTTTCATTTCACAAATTTATTTCAATCGACTTAATTTGTCTTCGTTATACCATGTTGCTGAAAAGCATAAATATCCCTAGCGAGTAATTTAGAAAATTGAAAAGCGAAATATAGAACTACGAAAACATAAAGTGAATTATGAGTCTGCTGTGAAATTGATCGATCAGTAAAGAGTAATGTCCATGTTGTATGTGTATATGTTACTGTTAAGACGTATAGCATAATCAGAATGATGAAAATTTATCTTTCGATTATAAAGTAGCAAAATTTAACAAAGTATCCGAATATCAGATGGTTGAGGAATGTGATTATTTTTACCGAAAAAAATATGTTTTTTTTTTGAGTAAATAAAATTTCTTTCATAAAATGAAGAAAAAAAAATTGTCTGAAACAGGAATTGAATTCAATACGAGTATTAACGTCTTGATGGGTGGTTCGACATTGACCTTTAGTGCAAGCTGCTGCAATAAATAATAATTAAAAATACTGTACACACATTCTTAACGCATGCTTTTTCAAGTATCTTCCTTTTATTTTCTTTATCAATTTCCAACGATAATTTTTATTGAAATGTTTTGGCTTCATTATAATACAAAAAATTTCCAACTCATTATTTATAGAGCCAGTGTCATTCTACAATAGATCTAATGAATTATTTTTCTGTAATTTTGGATTTCCATTCAATTTTTATTTCTCAGAAATATTGCTGTTCGTCGCGTTCGTTGGAACCAGACGCAATATACGAATATAAAATACTGTGATAGTGAAGACCCATTTAACATAAAAATAATTTTCTCCGTAAAAATTATCTTAACTCTACGAAATTCTAAACAAAGGAAAAACTTAAGTCCGACAACAAAGCCGCATCGATCAATTTCCGATAAACATTTCTTTTCTCAAAAATTCTTACATCAAAGTCTGAACTCAGTTTTGATTTTCAATTAAAAAAGCATCTTTTAGAGATGAGTGGGCTTGCCTAATTTCTTTGTTCACAGCCCAGCGTTGGGGCAAGTGAATTTTTTTTAATCAAATTTTTCGACGGATCTACAGATAGGGACACATGTGGTTAAGTTTTAACAACTAGTCCACTTACTTAAGCGCACTGCTTATCTGCACAAGTTTCATAGTAACATTGTTGGGTGAAATCCGTATAAGCACACATTTATGTCTGCAGTGGGATTTTATGAGTGAGTCAGCTGGTAAAAAAGACAGATTTGGTTGACGTTATCTGTACTGTATCTGTTTCTGAGGCAATGTTTGCATTAAAAATTGTGAATGTAAGCTCAGAAGCTCACCATTTTAACTTTTTGCAAATAAAGTAAGCGGATGGAGTGAAATATTGCAAGAAACGTGGAAATGACTTCACCAGAAAGCAGCTAATTATAAATTCATTATGTAAAGTGCGTAAATGACGATTCACACTAAAAACTGTATTTGACACAAGTAACACTCTACTACTGTTCTAAGTTCTTTATTTAATACGATAGCAAAGCCGCACTGTCGCCACACCAAATACATTTAATTTGTACAAAGCGTGAGCTAAATGTTCAGAGTAAGTAGCCGATTTCCTCTGTGATCAGATAGATTAGAATTGTAGGCTTCTTCAATTGAGAGCTACTTCTATCAGGGAGATTTACCAATTTCCCAGTTCATAATACTCGAAGATGTGAAACCTGAGATTAGAGTGATCAGTAAGGGATACAGGTATCGCTACTTTATTGACTAAGCTAACGATCCGCAGCAAATATCAAACGATCATATTTCCAGAGACTGGCTGATGTGCTCAGGAACGTAGTCAAAAAACATATTGCCCAATCAGTTAATTCATTTGAATTAATTTGCATGCCGAAAGGTTGAGTTTAACTCGTGTAAATTCCTATAAAGTCGGAACACGAACATAAGACGACGTATAAATGGTACATACGTAAACGAACACGCTCATATACACCGAATCAACACATCATTAAACCACATTCAACGCTACATTTTGTCCTTTTAATTTTCTTATATTTAACTTATTAAATTATTTGACTAATAAACGTAATTCTGTTTACATTTACTGTCGGTATCGCAGTCTCCCAAACAACTCAATTATTTAATAAAAACAAATTGTGAAACATATTTCAAAAGTATAACATTAATATATCTCTCGTATCTCATCATTATTCCTTATTATACCACCAACCAGTCTTTTGCCACCCCTCATTTCATATACTTTCTGGTCTCATAATTTAACTTCATTTTCCCATTTTAAATCAATATTAGCTAAGCATGCAAAACACAATTTGGACAAATTTCGAAGAGAATCTGAAACACAACAGACAACAAACAATACAACGATGAATGAATGTTGTTACGATGCTGTAAAAATTTTGAGATTACTATACTCCTGTATATACATACATAATAATAAAAAAAATTGTTTTTATGTGTAAAATATATGTATACATGTCGTGCATATATGTACACATAAAAATATCGATTTTGCAAAAATCTAACCAAAATATTTTCGTTGGTATTCAATTAATTGAATAGGTTTGTTATGAACTGGAGAACCGATGGGTTTATATTTCTTTTTAACCGAAAAATGTTGTGAATCTTTTCCATCCAACATGTAGGAATATTATTAAATGATGGAGTTCCAAACGACGAAAAATGTTTTTTAGGTAAATATACGGATATTATACGTATAATATATCTATATAGCTAAATACGTATACATAAATTTGTCTATATATGTGTATAGTAGATTATAATGTACCACATATATATACATTTATGCGGAATAGGAGAGAGGAGATGCACACCGAAATATAGGAAAAACTTTTTCTTTATTAAATCCCCTGCAAAAATAATTAATCTCCTCAGGCGTGTGTTTAAAGGAAAACAGATTAACTAGCAAGCTGAAATCAAACGCTCCCTATTTCTCTCCAACTACCATGTGTATGAGATATTACCGGCAGTTTTTGCTATACAATATACATTTGTTGTGTAAATAAATTCTATACAATGTGAAATTGGCCCGGATATTTCTGGTACATTTAACTTTAAGTTTTTGGAATACATTTATTTAGGGATAACCAATATTCTATATGGGTATTGTTTATTGCTGGTTTTCTTTGTAGTGAAATTAATTGGAAGGTTAATCAAATAAGGAATGTCGTAAATGTGCGTATATATATATATATATATATATATGAGGTTAATTTTAATAGGGAGATGAACGCAGAGAGAGAACACACATCCACAAAAAAGAAAGGGGCCACGAAGCGCATAAATACTTTCTACTTAACGAGAGGAAAAGACGGATTTAGCAGACTTTTACTTTTAATTAAAATTGCATTATCGTTTTTCTATTGCAATGTAGCGTGTAATTTGAATCTAAAGAATTTTCCGGCAAACACTGTTGCAGGGCGACAATATTGTAGTGTGAAAGAACATGGATGCTAATGTTACAATGCATTTTTGCGCGTAATTAATGCAAAGTTCCCGTTTTGTTTGGACAGTTGGATTGAAATCATGACAACAATTTAGTCAATCTGTTCATATAAGCAGCATTTAAAGTCAATAATATTAACTGGATTTGCTTAGGGGTTTCAATCATTAAATTGGCTTATTATATGCTGTTCTAATGAAGCACTGGAACCAAAACTAAGTCCTAATATGCACACTACGTAACAACTCTCTGCAATAGAATAATGATTTTTCTAAAAAAATTTATCAAGATGGGATTATATCGAGAGAATAATCCCGCACGTATCAGCGCTAGGCGCACTACTTTCGAGTGTAAGTGATTCTAATATGTTAACTATGAATGATCTCTTAACATTTTAAAGTTCTGTGCGTCTATGACTTAGGGCCGAAAACACAAACTCAGTTTCGCGTTATTGAGATCGACTAGTATGTTGTGCAGGATAACTGTCGAACTGATTGTTTTCTGCCTAAAATTGAGCACAATTTTTGAAACTCATTTTTGTCTATCAAGAATTTCAGTCTTTGGTTTGCATACTCGATTCCAAAATTAAGATTTTATCCATAACAAACTGAAAATGATGTTCCGAAAATATCTTGTCCAATGCGACAAAATAAACACCAGACATTTCCGTAAGATATTAAAAATCAATAGTCAATCAAGCGCTAAAAATATCTTTCATCACTGGTTAAATGAGTGTTATTAAGTCTTAAAAAATCATATCATTTGGTGGTTCTATCATAAACGAAACTTTTTTTTTAATCTGAGTCTGAGTTACGACACAAATCAAATATCTAAATCCATTAACGTTATGTGTGCTCGTCTTAAGACACGAAGAAGTTTTTTTTTGATAATCAAAATATTGTTGTGACAACAAATATTTTTACGAGTGGACTCAAATCAGACAAATTTACATTAGATTATGCCATTCCACGTTTAGAATGATATGTTCCACATGATTTGAACCGTGAACTATAAGTGAAGAGAATGTTGAAGCATTTCTGTGAATCACTAATCGTTAAGTTCTGTTGTAATGATTGTATTTTAAGATGGACGTTACCAGACGTTTACAAAGAGAAGGATTGTGACGGGAATTTGAGCAGGGACATGTACTTATTACAAAAATAATTTGAATGAATGATGTGGTTACTTCATGTAACGTTAACATCATGTAATTTTTATATTCAGAACAATTGCGTTTAGAGCGTCTTTCTCCTCCTTTTTTGAATAGTAAATACATTATCCAACCAGCTGTTTAATGACTGTCCTCTGAATTGATTCAGTTTTTAATTTAGAAACGTCAGAAAATTCCTCTTTTCAATTTAATACGCTCAACGCTAATATTTATCATCGGAAGAAGAGAATCTGCACTTGTCACACCATTAAGTTGCGTGTGCTTCCAAAATTAATCACATTGCTTAGATAATGCGACGCGCACTCTTTCCAGTAAACTTTTTTTTTTGTGCACCAATTTGTTTTTTGCTCTGCGACCCCTTTTTATGTCATTTCTTTCTTCATTTGAAATGTTAGAATTGTCTGCAATCGATCTAAGCTTATGCAATTTCATTTGTGTACTCACATGTGTCTAAAGTTTTAAATGAACACAGAAGATCCGGATGACAAAGCAATTAACGATTACTGAATTGGTGATGTTGAATCGGAACATATTACAGCATAAACACACACATAGAGACACACATATGACTCAACGCAAATTTCGAACTTTTTTTTCCACTAAATTCCTGTTGTCTATGCCAATTATGCTTATTCCAAGTCGCTGTCATACTCGTTCATTATACAATTAAGTATCTACCAACTAAACAACAATCTAGCAAAAAGTTAAAAGTCATAGTGACTGCGATTACGAACCTGCAAAAATCTTCCTGTAATGAATACAATATGTCTTGTATATCAGGGTGTATATAATATGTGATTTTACTTGTGAAATACACTTTCCTACATATCTATATATGACGACGACGGATTTTTTTTTCATTTATGTTATACTCTTGCTTCTTGCACAAGATGTTATGATAGAGAACCATTGCTGAAGGTATTAGAGGTGTGTTGACGTTGAATCTATACGAGGTAGTGCATATATACATAATATATATATTAGGGAATATATATAGCAATGAATAATATGAAAAATAAAAATTATATTCGTTCAAGCAAGACTAAGTTAAAATTATTCGATTGATTGATAGAATTTTGATATTTTTTTTTTCTTCCTCCTTCTTATGCTTCTTCTCTCACATCGAAATGGAAATATGTGATCTGAATTTCTGGAAAGTATTATATTTTGATAATGTGCAATGGCACATGTGACGACGTTTTTTTCTTCTTCTTCTTCTTCTACTCTCTGATCAATTCAATATTATGCGTTCGTGCTCGTTTATATAATTTTTGTATTTTTGATTTAAGCATCGATAATCGACACCCAAAAAAAAACCGATTCGCTATGAACAAAATTACAATTTAATTTTCTATTATAACTGACGGTGCGGTATATGTATGTACATACATTATATTTTGTCTATAACATCGACTCTATATATATAATAGCTCGACAAATTTATGTCTGTGCTGATTTGCTACAAACATTTTCGGCTCAGGAAAGGTGCAAATTTATGTAAAATCTAAGTGACTAGTTCAATAAATCCTTTTCGATATATATTTTTGGGGAGATTCGACACAAAAATGTATATTTCAAATATCTGAAGGTTTACTGATAAGTATGAAAGGACCAAAAAAGGGATTTTGATAAAGGTTAAAGTAATGACATGACATAAAGGATTATCATAAAACGTTTATCAGATACTGCCAGAGTTGAGTTTGATAACTAAACATTAAAGAAATTTTCTGGTGTTTTTTCTCGTCATTCCTAACACAAATTTACGAAGATTAGCTTTTACAATACGAAAAACCGAAACGATTTTCGAAGAAACTAAATCCAAAATAATCGTTTTGCTTTGAAGTATTTTTTAAAATCTGATTTCGCTTTTCCGTATACGAATATAAACAAGTTTGCACATACACACAGCAACAACAACAACAACAACAACAACAAAGTTTCTTTTTACAAATTGCTCTGTATATGGAAAATTGTATTGATAGATTACCAAACTGATTGTCTAGCAAATATACATTGTGTCTAAATGCTAAAATCTCCTAAAAATATAAATTGTCTTTTCCGACCTAGCCTTAAAATAAAAAAAAAATTAATAAAACAAAATATGTCATCAGATTGTTTGTAATTGTATGTAACAATGTACAATGTTTTTTAACATTCATTGGTAAGATCCATTTTGTCTTTGTGACATATTAAATTGTCTCAAACGAGGTTTATATTTTATAAATAACTTGCATATATTAAGTAGGATAGACAACCATAAAAAAGACTTGTTATTTCGTACAAAAACTGTGCTTATAGCGCATTCAATTTTATATTAATTTTACATATCTGTTTGTATCTCTTTATTGTAGATATCCGAGAGATGCATATACATCCATTTATACGTATGGGATACGTTTGGATGGACATGCACTGTACATATATATATGCACCACAACCGGATAAAAATAAATTATGGCCGAATTGATAAAGAATCTTCTGAGTAAAGAAATAGTTTAAATTTGAAATTGTTATCTTAATATCATCAAAATACACGAGAGTTTCACTCAAATTATTCTTATAGTTAAACATCTTTTTATGTGATGAAATGTGTTTATTCTCTATTGAATATTTTGTGCGGCCTGCATAATATCGTTGTATATAATATATATAATATACATGATGTACAATACACAACATGCAGAGAATTTGTTACGGTCTTCTTTTTTGAGGTGCACATCTTACACTTTATTTTCAAAACGAAAATGATTTTAAAACCAGAAAAACAAAATTTCTGTTGACGCTCTCTGTGTGTCGAGTCGACTGTGTATCATATTTCATAAAGTCCTCCTTTACAACACACATTCTATTACTTTGTTCAAATACAAAACAACAACAAAAAAAAAACATTTTTTTTATTGGTTTCATTGAATATAGCTTGCGCTTTTGCGCCTCAAGTGAACGAAAATAATGCCAAATTATTTCACCGGAATACTCTCAAAGTTAATTTTCATCTCTTTATTGGTTTTAGAAAATGATAAAATATGTTCATTCCTACGGATTTTGTTGCACACCTCAAATTAAATTCAATTGTTGGGAAACGTTTGTGGTGTGTTATTTGTTGCTGTTTTTCTGTATACGAAAACACTTCTTTCTGTTTTTTTTCTTCGTTTTTTGAAATAAACGATCAATTTAGTGAAACAAAACCAGAATGATTCAATATTTGAAGACTTCGATAGTTTTCATTTTGTTAATGGGCCGCACACTTCTTTTTTTTTTAATTCGATATGTAAAGGCATACCTGTTGAAGCGAAAATTATTCAACGGAATATTTGTAATTAAAACGAAATGATTTTCGGTCGTATTTATTCAGTATATGTAAATGCAAGTGTAGGACATTCCTATTGCATGTACAGAAGGGCATGGCACAGACATAATATATATCTAATATTTCGAAAGGTATGCTGAGCACATATTATATGAGCAGCACATGGAACATACTGAATAAAAAATTCATTAAGTGCTATTGGGAATCGGGAAAAGTCAACAAAATAGAACGTTTGAGTCAAATCTACCACCCTGTGGTTATCTAAACAATGCTATAAAACGAACTGTAAGCTTTTTCGCCTGCATGGAAAGACGAAGATAAAAACCTAATTTTGTTGAATTTTGCATTTTACGTTTGACCTTTCGTTCAGAAACGGCAAGCGAATCATTCCAAATCCATCAAATCTGCTATTTAATTTGTTCAAAGTTTCTTCTATTGTATCATACAAAATCTATTACTTCAATATTTTTATCAAACATTTCAGTATATTAAGAAAACACCAACCAGAGTCAAATTTCGGGATCCGCTGCACAATCTTGAATTTTCTTTTATCAGAGTCTAAGTTTCCTTCAGCTGGTCCACTCATACAAACAAAGTGTTCATACGGGTTTTATAGTCACCGGACCAACTGGTAAAACAGCTGACACAAACTTAGATACAAATTCGGTTGACATTAACTGTATAAGGTGACGTAAATCTTGAAAATTATAAGGAACTTTTTCTTACAAAATGTATGGAAAGTAAACTTATAAATCGCAGGTTTTACGTCGACTTATAAACATAAGAGTGAAAATCGCCATATCTTCATTGTAAGTTTGAAAATAGTAAATCGGTCATGTTGTGAAAGAGTTTCTTATTTTCATTGTGACAGTAGTACACTCCTCCGGTTCGTCCAATTTTTAATTTTTAAATTGAAGCCAGATAAATAAACAATAATTATAACCGAGTCACCTTTTCCTTCACCATTTTCCCAACCATGAACAATTAATGAACGAAGAAAAAAAGATTTAAATAATCTGAACGAAAAAGGTGTACAAACGGTATTATTACCTTTTTTTCTCTCTCTTTTCGTTTCTTGTTTGATCTATCTTAAGTCAAAATACACATCAACTGACGAAAACAAAATTTAAGAAAGTCGTTAAATCATTACATGAAAAGATATTAGCAACATAAATATTTAATTTAAAAAAAAGGCCTAATACGTTTATACACTTTACGCGGTGTATAATCTGTCTGTACAATCTGTATAAAATACATGAAGTACGAACAACGAAAATAAACAGAAAAAAAATCCGTCGAGTTTTCGAAAAATAAAATTTAAATTCAGAATATTTTCCTATAGTCAAAAAAACGAAGAAGAAGAAGAAACCGAAAAACGGTGCAAGTTCCTTTTCAAAAAAGAAGTTTCTCATTTTTATTTTTATTTTCTTATATGTGATTTGTTTACTCTATTTGTTTATAGCTTAACAAACTGCATTCTTCATTATGAAGTAGTTTCAATCTTATGTGGTTTGTTACCGAATTAATTTGTGATGAAAGGTTTATTTTTATGTTGAGGTGAAGATCAGTGCGTAAAATGTTGTGGCACTTTGAATTTTATATATATTTATATTACTCTCAGTTTATTATATAGACTAACATCTCTGCGACGAATTATACGTGTTGTTGTACAAAATTAAAAAAAAAACTACACAAAATTATGTTATACACTCGTTATCATACAAGGTGGAGAAACACAGGCAATTCTTAATAGCCCGACATATAATATAAGTTGTGGCGTACTACACACCAACGAATACCTCATTTCATTAAATTAGTTTTTCATTTTATTTTTATTTAAACCAGATATAAAACAGAACTAACGATTCATCATAAAGTATCCCTTTTGCTTCTGTTGTTGACAATATAAATAAAATATAAAAAAAAAATCAGACGAGGAGACGAGAAAACAAAAATTCAACGACATTCTATCCGCTCTGGCTTTGACTGCTCTGACTCTATCTTTACATAATAAAATAAATTGTTGACGATTTCTCAATAAAATCTCTGTGTGTCTTAAAAAACCATTTTTTATTGGTTTTGAGGGAAAGTGTTATTTTAATCTGAAAAGAGATATTGAATATTTGTGAAGGGTATGGAGGGTTTTTTTCTTTATTCATCTTGTAAATTGTTGCTAGTCTGCTTGACGCTCTGAATTTTTATGTCTTCGAAGCGTGACATAAAACAGTAAACGAAGTCGAAAAATGTCCTTGGCACTATGCGTGGGTATAGTTAGTTGTAGTGGATTCCGCTAACTGGATGATTTTCCATTCAATAATGAAGTTAAAAAATGACATGACATTATAGGTGGGTAGTTAACTGCAGTACGCTAAGTGGCTAATTTTAGATTCAATAATTTCAATAATTTTAGTTTTTTTTTGTCTTGGAAGGTTGGGCAAATGGCGAAATTGTTGTATAGCACACATATTGATGGTACGATCAATTCTAGTACTTCTTTTGATCATTAATAGATTGATACGAATTCTTTTAGACTGTTCAGACGGGAGAGAATGTAAGACTTGTACGTTTCGAAAATTGAAATTTTAACGTTACGTAATTTTATTGATTCGTTAGTTTTTTTTCATACACTTTATTTACAACATAAAAATATGGAGGGCGAATAAACGCAGATGTGTTGTCACTTGAAAAAAGTCAATAGAAAAAATTGTCCAGGAAACCCTCATAAGGTGCAGAAAATCCTGAGTTCAATAAGGAAAGCCCAAGCCCACTGACATTTCGAGAAAATCCTTCGAAATCGTCTGAGGATTTTTTTCAAACTTTCAATCATCCATCCCCAACCGTAGTGTTTGTGCAAAAGGTTACCAGCAATTGTTATTGTACATTATGATGGGGATTTTCGTCCCGTTCGTCAACAAAATCTAAAAATGTGTTCTCTAACGGCACCTACGTTTTGAAAACAACTATCACAGCGAATCAAAACACATTGCGATTTTCAGATAATTCTGTCTATTAATCAAAGTAAGAAACTTTTTAATTGACGAATTCTTTTTTTTCTAACAAAAACGTTACGCCTATACGCTCACATACGTATACATAAGTTATGTCAAATAAAATACCACAAGCCATTTCGACTGTTCACAATATTCTACGCACTCGTTGTAAGCTTCTTTTTCAGACAACACCATGATAGATATTCCAAAAGAGCAGAATTAATTTCTAATTGCAAGCCATTTATAATTCTGTTGTCTTTGGTACACATAAAGTTAGATAATGTTTTATTTATAAACTCTACTTGTACTCTTTTAAATGGTATGTTTGAAACAGCAAAAATATACGAAGTCGTCTACATAGTAGTCTATAGTGATTTTGAACACAGAGCCAGTCATAATATGTGGCCATAAATTTGTGGTTCAGTCTTTTCTGTTCCAAAATAATCGACATCTTTATGTGGCTGGTTTTGGAATATGTTTTTGTTGTTCGAAGAAATGGGTTTATACAACTATGCACCATAATGTACTTTGCCTCAACCAGTTTCGTTCGGATAGCGTTTTTTTTTTTGCTACGGAAGAGAGCTTATTGGGTGTAATTTAATTTTGATGCTTTTTTTTGCTTTGAAGTTTATGGTTTTTTCACACTTTACTTGGATTAAATATAGCTTCCAATTTGGTAGCAGCAATTTAGTTTTTTGTTTGCTTATTTTTATGAACGGCGCGGAGAACCAATTCAATCAATAGAACAAAATCTACTTTACTCTCTGTTGAAATGAAATTATTATTAGTGTTCAGAAGGGTGGGTACGGTACGGTATATATATACATCGAACAATGGATGAACGATTTCAAGGGAGTGAAAGTTATCCATCGCAACAGTTGAATGTTATATTTCACAAGTAACCATTTTTGCAATCTCTATTTTATTGGTGACCGTACTCATAATGTTTGTACTCAAAGCGATTTTTTTCCTCCTTATTTCTAAAAGACGTGTTTATATAAATGCAAGCGACAAACATAAATTTTGATCAATTTACAACTGGATTTTTGTTGTTAAACAATCTTAACCGATCATCAATCATTGTCTGCCTGTTGACAACATTTGTAAAAATTATACACTTTCATCATTAATTAAATATATAAAAAAAAATCTCATCGATTTTTAAGCTACTTTAGATTGTGTGAAGAATAATGAGGGAACGAGTGAATGTACTGGTTATTCACAGTTTGCTGTGTACACCTTTTACTGGTTTCAACAGCGGAAAATTATCTAAAAGTTCATAATGTCCCATTTGGAAATAATAAATTCTTGCGTTCATAAATCAAGACTCGTTAAATAACACTCGGTTTCTACTTCACCAAATCAACCATTCGTAGTACTGAGGGGTACTGAAATTATTGAAGAAACAATGGAAGATCAGTACTCCTTAAGATCAGTAAAATAGTTTTCGAATTATCGAAATTTTTCGTATGTCTGAGGAAGATGAAGTGCTTCAAACGTTACGCAAGGTTATCTATTGCATAAATTTCTCTTAAACTCTATGAGACTCTTTCGAATGACTTATCCATATCCATACTTTAGAAGATAAGCCAGAAAGACCTCTGCGTCGTTCAGCTCTCCGTTTACTTGACTCTTTCTTCCAAACAGTGAAAACACCGTTTCTCTTCTATTTTTTGAACTGTCAATTAAACGGAGAGTAATAGCAAGGTGTTAAACTTGTATGAATGAAATGTACGACATGTATTACACATAAAATGGCGATTTGAGTGACCTGCCCAAAGTTTACGGTAATGAACTAAATGGCATAAGTGCTCGGAGCGGAGGCTTCAATATTGAAAGAAAATTCTAGGAAACTCGAAGTTTTCACTTTTCGCTTGCCCTTTCCATTCAAATAAATAAAAATAGCGAAAATCAACGTTTACTCGGAAAGAACACATACGAACCTAGGAATGACTTCACTCCGAAGGCAGTTGCTGGCGAAATACTGAACCGATTATCATGAACCTCTTTTGGATTGATATGGTCATTTCGTAGATGTGGGAGGATAAGTGGAACGAATGGACCAAACTGGTTCACATCCGTCCATCGTCATTCGTCATCGACCAACATTTTTGATTAATATATATGAATCATGCTACTCAAATTAAATTAAAGTAAACTAGATACCATAGCACTGTGAGTACTATGAAGAGACCTAAAAGACAAAATCATTGCATAGAGTGTCCGAACTGTTTTAGGTGAAACAATTGCAATAACTTTTAACAATTATGTCGCAGTGTAATTAAAATGTTTATATGCAATAGCAATGCGCTGCATCAGTTTCCCATTCCGATATCCCTTCTCGTCTTATTACCATCCAGGGTGATTTTAGATTTTTACGTATTTGCACAAATTAAACCAAAAATACGTTAATAACATCCGAAAGGTCTTCGTAATAAAACCGAAAAACGTTAATAACACTCACTGCAGACAATACACCTAAAGTGTTAGTATCACCATCACCCACAACGTAAATATTTTTAAGTAAACAACACCCAGTTTGATCAAATAAAAACTGTGCAAAAGGAGCAATTTAACTGTCTTGAGAACTTTTGTTAAAAAGGAAATCGTCTTTCGTGTGGTGTTATTAACGCCCCCTTTTTTGGGTGTTATAAACACGATTGTTAACGCTCTAACTATAAACCCTTTCTGTGTGCTGTTTAGCGCTATGGGCGATATAAAGGTAGTGTTTATAACATTTCCGAGGTGATATTAATGCCTTAAGGCGGATATTTGCCAGTTTGCTGAAGGTATTGCACTGGAAAAAGACTAATTCAGCAACTTTACGGACGTAAAAGTAGCAATGTGAACATCATAGCACATAATCGCCTCACAATAATAATGTTCTCCTCATCTAAGCTCGGTTTAATATGACCTAGGTAACACTTCTTCGAAATGTATTAGCCGTTTGTAATAAAAATAATTTCCAATTTCCAAAATGGCATTTCGCTAAATAGAATTTTATGCTACAATACGTTTCTTCAGGAATCGAAAGATATTTCGTTTTTAAACCATTCAACGATGGAAAGGAAGTGAAGACAACCAATGAATATAAATAAATTAGCATCTTCCTGTTCCGTAAATGCAAATTTTATCTATTTGTACGTCTATTATCTACGTAACTGTTATGATTCACTTGAATATTAAAACAAAATACCACATTAAATGATGCAATGCCTTTGTGTTATTCAAATTTAAAGCGAATTTCCGAGAAGAAATCTACTTCAAACGACGCATAATTTCGAAGTTAAGACAGTCATTACGGGAAGGTATAGTAAAAATGGGGTGAAATTAGTCGGACCATTTCAATTTTGTTTTTTCTCGGTGTATACAACAATGAATTTCTGTGAGAAAATTCAAAAGCAATTTCACAATGGAAGGGACTTTTATTTCTTGTAAAAACATTTATTGAAATGTACAAAATGAAAAGTTAAAGAAAATTTCCTCTCATAGTTTTTCTTTTGCAAACAATTTCTCAACCGAATGAGAAAAAAAATGCAAATTTTCATTTAGTTGTGTGTCGCTTTACCCTCGGATGATAATGAATTGTATTTTACTTCATTTAAGAAAATCTAAATATCCTTGCGGAGATTGTTGTCGAAACATTTTCTGAAATTATAGTACAGACGAACTTGTGAAACCGGTACCACTGGGCTTGGGCTGTGATATCTGAAATTCATATCTCTACGACTTGAAGGCAAAATATATATCTCGTCTTCTGTCACACACTTTTTTTTTTGTCCATAAAATATATTTCCGTTGAATGTTTCGTGTTTTTATTACATCTGAAACACCCTTGCAAATTAAATGAACGGAATGATGAGAAAATGTTTCCAGAAATGTATATAGATAATTTCACCCGATGCAAACACATCGTACGCATTTTGTATTGTGTTGTGTACTATATCTAATAAATAAGGAAATGTATCCCTTCTTCGCCATTCCGTACCCATATAATACACAAAGTGTAATGTCACACAGCACTATCGCATTGTGCGACAATAATGAAAAATGAACATCACGATGAGTCGGTCTCTCCTCTGTGTAAAGTTATACATACTCTAACAATTAAGCATAATTATTCCAATTGAGTGAAGCGACTTGAATTTGATCTATTTCTCTTTAAACAGAACGACAAACACTTTTTTATTTACTTTCTGTTCCGTCATTGCTCTCATAAAGGAATTTCATTTCGAAAACGATGAAGAAATTTAATTTACCTTTTCGGTAGTAAATAATATACGAAAAGGTATGCGGTATAAATAAATTATAAGCAAAAGGAGGAATTTGTGTGTTCCTTTATTCCTATTTAATGATTTCGTCCTCAATTATAATTCAATGAAAATTTATTCGAAAACATTTTGCATGTTATTCGAACGCAAAATTGTCAATCAATAACAAAAGGTTTTTTTCTTTGGACTTGATCAGGATTTCGTTATACATCAACCTTATATTTCGTTAACGATAGACAGATGGAATTTTATGAAAATAAAAATAAATTGACGGAAACATGGAACTCATATGAAACAATAACTGGCCATTATTATAGAGAGAAGCTAGACAGCGAATTTATTCTTTCTTTTTTTCATACGTTAACGTTTGAATGGAAAATGAGGAATGCGAAATGTGGAAAATATACAAGGTGACGTTCAGACGGAACATGTCCAGAAAAAAATATGGATCGGGCTGAATTGGGTTTTATTTATAAAGACGTATGAGTGGAATTTTGTTAAATTTTCATCAAAATTATTTGGGACATACCCGAGTATAATCACTAAGTCTTTTTTTATGTGAGTACAGAAGGGTAGCTTTCTTTGACAATTATAAAAAATATTTTGTCTGTGTCTTCTCAACATTCTCTAGAACTCTAGAGGTTATCCACACTAATTTAAAGAAAATTCCAACACTCCAGAGAGAACTCAAAGGGGATGTGAAGGTGATACGAAAAATGTGAAACCTTTTTATTACGAAACCTTTTGAAAGTGGCTAGTCATCTCTTTACAACAACGATGATAAAAATCATCGATTCTAACATTCTAATGTAATATTGTACGTAACCGAACCTATGTTAAAACTATAACTAATGAAGTAGTAGATTACGTCCTGGTTTGGACATTGTTATTTTGACGAGTGTGGCTGTTGCAGCTCGAGATGAAGGCGAGGGATGGAATCACACCAGTCAAAATAACAAACTCCGACTGATGACGTAGTACATTTTACTTGCGACCACCCCCACAAACTAGTTTTAACATTTCTGTCATTTACGGAAAACGAGTGTCGAGTGGATCAAACACAACGAAAATGTCCGTATTATTGCTTTCATGGTGATGCGTCTGTAAAACGTTCAAATGAAAGTTCGCGTAGTGTAAAAGCACTCCCTCCAACAGAATATTATCGAAAAACAATAAAAAATGCAGACAGTATGGAGCAAGAAACCGTATGGAATTTCCATATTATGCGGAATGATTCTAATTTATTAATTTCAAAGGGATTAAACATTTTAGTTCGTATTAATATGGGATACTTGATGGGAAGAGTAATATAATTGTTCAACGAAGTAGATGTTTTGTATAATTAAAAATTTCGAAATATTTTAAATCATAAAAGAAACGCAAGGAACAGAAAACAAATTGGAATGGAAAATTGAATATAGCAATATTGGTGCAAAAGTCGTAAAAAATGTATTCGACGTTGTTGCTTTATATGCATAAGGTCCTGTTGTTAGTATTCTGCACGGTTATATCGATATTTAAATAAAGGGTAAAAAATGTGTGAAAATATTTTCTGAATTGTTCCACATCGATTCAAGAAAGAGCTTTCTATTTCCATGCCTTTTTTCATTTTTTTTTTATATTTTATTGTGGTGGAATTTTTTATGCTACAATGAAATATAAAATGGAATTTCAATAAAAGAAAAGTAAACATTTTCATGTCAATTGTTATGGAAAAATCTGTAAATTTGAGTAAACATCCCTCGGGGCTTAAAGAATATTTCCTTTTTCACAAAACCACAGAACACTCTCTAAATAATAAAAACAACACAAAAAAAATGAAGAAAAAAATATTGATTTCGATATCAAACACCCTCAATTAAAAAACATATTTTATCCAGAAAATGTTATTGCTTTTACTCCTCGTTCTGTTCCAATTCGTCCCATCACATAACATTATATATGTAGTACTCTGGCGTATTCAACTCATGTTACAATTGTACACCATGACCCTATTTGCCATACATACTTTTATATATTTTTAAAAATGTATTTCTGTTTGAACGTAATTAAATGATCGATCATTCATATCCAAAGCGTATATTATACCATACACACAATTTTTTTTATCTGTTCTCGGTTCTGTTCATCAAATATTTACTCACCTTTACATTCGTTTGCATCCCTATACGTTGCCCGACCCCATGGCCTGTCAAAGTGAAACGGTCGACACCTTTCGCAGTCACGACCAGCCGTATTGTGTCGACATTCGCATGTCAGTAGACCGTCGGTTTCATTTTTTATGCATTTCGATGCATGCCCATTACATTTACAACGACCACCGACCGCAAAATCGGATACAGCGTAGTCATGGGTGGACATTGTGACGGCCGTTGGTGTGGCTATACTTTCGATGATATTGGCACCGATGCCATCGTCACGGTATTTGGTAGTTTCGACGGGATGTGATTCGAGAAAGAATTCTTCGTTCATGTCTTGCGGCATTTGTAGACGGTGGAAGATGACCCGAATATCGGTGGCAGTTACCCAATCTTGTAGTACGGCCGATGAGTCAAAGTCGGGTGCTGATGGTCGACCCTCCAATGTGCTGAAAGCAATTCTAGCACCTTGACTCGACGTATCGCCGGAATGTCGATGAGAATCAGAACATCTTGCCTCCTGTTCGTTTGATTTGGTTATTGTTCCACGATTCGGACGACCGTACACCTTGCGACATTGTGAACTATAAAATTGAAATGGTTGCCAGCTCTTGCCGAAGTCAGCGCTCTTATAAATGGCAATCGAGTCTGGCTTTATCGACTTCGGGCAAAATTGTAAACTGACATAGGTGAGTTCGTACTTTTTGCCCAGCGATAAAGTCAACGTCACATTATCCGGCGGTGCATTGGGACCGGTCGGTGATTTAATCGAATCGGATCGCCAACACGTCACATTGTTCGGATTATTCAAATCGGTGAGCGATGTGGATGCGAATCGTTTATGGTTCGATTCATCGCAAACGTGACAAACGGATTCGGTGTTGGATGGAATGTCGCTCTGATCACAATATCGGGTTGGTCCATTGACGCCACATTGGCTGGATGCAACAATTTGTGCACCGAATGCAGCGTTCACAAAATCGGGAATACAACGTCTCGAACGCTCTTCGTCGTAGCATGGATCGGTCAATGGTTGAGCCGAAAACATTTTCAAATATGAATCGGCGGGTGATGAACCAGCAAAACACATTTGAATTGCATGATGGGATAAAATCCAAAATAAAATTCTTGATTTCATTTTATTTTTCCTTTTTGTAACCGTTGCAATTTACATAAACTAACTCTCGAAGAAACACTGCGTGTATTTGGTATTTTCTTGTTTAAATTATTATTTACATGACATAGATGTTTGCACTGTAACTGCAACTTTGGTTGTTAAAATAGAAGTTGAGAATATTTTTCGTATTTTAACTTTTTTTTTTCTTTTTTTTTTATTTTAAATAAACAAAGAACCGGAGAATCACACAATTTACTATGTTCAACTGAAAGTAACAAACGGCTCTTCACTTAGAGCTTTGGTTATTTTATTTCGGACGAAATATATCGAAAAAGAACTTGCGTTGAACAAATATCATATATTATTGGGTATAATATTAAATATACAAGTACGCCGTGTACTTACTTACACACCATACACAGCACCTCGTTCCTCTTTTACATTAAAAATAAAAATTTATTGTATTTTAACACATCACAATCTTGCATTATACATCGTATATATCCCATTCACAGAATAGAATTGCATTTAATTAATTGTACAAATTAATGAGAAATTTATTTATTTTTTGTTGTTATATTCATTCACAGTACCCAACATAATTCTATCGATTTGGCGACAAAAAGTCTAGCAGCATAGTGTTTTGCTTTTGTTACGCATTTCAACAACAACAACGAAAAAAAAATACCGAATCCAAATTAACTCAACTATCCAATGGCAAGCCGATGATACAAAATATATCTTCCGTTTCGGAAGGTTTTAAAGCGACTGGATGTCGTTTGATGCAGGGAGATTTCATATTCAGTCGACAAGAGTGCCGTGTTCTCGGGATGGTTGAAATGGTTGAAATGAGATGGCAAATGAGAGGTAATTTCGATCTTTTTTTTATATTATATGATTATATACGAACACAGCATCTGTGCGGAGAGACTTACTTGTAACAGAACCAGCCATTCGACTGAGATTTTACTCTTTTGTTACATTTTACAAAACACATTTTTTGTTCGTTCTTTCTGTATGGTTATGCCCATAGCATAAAACAACACAGTGAGCAGTCGTTCTCTTTATATTTTGTCGAATGAGGGTTTTTTTCCACAACAAGAGAGAATTCGGTGAACATTTTCTATATATACGACGACTGTAGCATAGTTATGTTTTGGAGCATTTTGATGCACAAACTGTATAATGTAAAAATTCACTAAATATACCTGATCTATTTTTTCATTACTTTTCGAATTTTACTGAACTATAAACAGTTAGGCGTCGGGAGAGGGAAAGGAATTTTTATCGGAAGAAGAAGAAAAAAAATGTCGTTTATTAGAGCACGATAGAATAGATTAAAAATAGACTCCAGTTAAAGGGTTTTTGTCAACCTAATTTTTAATTTTAGAAATCCTACACTTTATTTTGCTGATTAGAAAAAAAAACAAACAATGATCTGTAGGTAATGTAAATTGTCGTGTCCTCCGTAACACCATTGATATGCAAATGTTTTGAAAAACACCTGTTTGTATTTAGTGTCATCTATATAAATCACAATATAATATTGGCTATTGTATACCATGTTTCAATGAACGGGTTATTTAACAATAAACGTATGTTTAAAGGAAATTAATTAAAATCCGCTTCAGTATAATATCCATTATGCGAGTTATTATTCCATTAATTAAACGAAATCGAATTTGAACACAAAACAAACATTCATCGATAACCCTAACAGAACGGAATATTTTTCGCGGTTTTTTTTTGCAAATTCATTTCATTTCAATAGGTTGTTTTATGTAAAATCTTAGATTGATCGTCGAGTACTTAGTCCTTAAAATTTTTATTTTTCTTTTACCATTTTTGATTGTATCGACGGAGATTAAAGATTAAATTTTCGGTAGAGATTACGTCAAGGGTACTGTGTGGTAGTAAAGTAAATGCCGCAGAAAACGAGTAGATGCGACCAATAAGCAATTTCTTGATAATCTGTGTGAATTTACAGTCACACAATTTTCCCGTGTCTGTTGCCTCACAAGCTAGGCTTATTAGTGTAGTTCATTTTTACACGAAACTATAGCAAAAAGCATCATTTCAAATTACCCATTGAATCAGGAGGTGAGGAATGCCGATGAAATATTTTTGTGTGTTCCTTGAATTCTAAATTCAATTCCATGTTTACTGTGGTAAACTGAACTGAACTGAATATTAAACCTTCATACATTTATGTTAGAACAATCTTTCAAATAAACTTCATTAAGAATACGTTTACGGACATCCCTCACCTCCTAATTAAATGTCATGAGTATGTATATCTGATGCCCTCCATTTAGGTAGAGCATACATTTAATTTTCCAGAGTCCAAAGTGTAACTTTTTGAGTTACAGGTCTGTCTGGCAACACTGAATCGCGGACATCATTTAGTTACGTTCTCTTAAGATTTTCTAATGAATTATAGTCCTCATTATGAACGTAATTTTCTTTGTCTTCTTCCCCTTGCAATTTAAGATTTTTATAAGATGTAACGATTTACTATGATTTGATTGAGATTTGCTTGAACTACTCTAGGAGACGATTTTCGCTGCGACATTATTATAAACGAAAAGGCTTCTGTTATCGGAATGTTACTTTGTGTATCCAGCATGCGAAAGAATAATAGTGATTCATATTAAAACAGATAAATTTGAAGAAAGTTCTTGAATGTTAAGAAGTAGTAAATTTGTTACTTAAAATGTTTTCCGTCTGTGAAAGGTTAATCTCATCTCAGTTCACATCACTTAAAGGGAATTTTTTAATTGAAAGACGATTCAAACGAGCCATTGCTTGCCCGGATTTTCACAAAAATTGGTTCACGTTTTGGTGATATCACTCTTAATAGAAGTGGGAGAAAGACAAAGTCAAAAATTTTGAAATAACTGACAGCATTATGGTAAAATTGACTACCATAATTATCACAAACACAAAAAACAAGAGCTCAATATTGTCGATGACGATTCAAGGAGACCAGGTAGTGCATTGCGGAATATTAGAAATAATTAAAGTATATTATGATACCGGGGAATATTGCCAGCGTTATACACTCGTGTATGTGAAATATACAAGAGAGTAATACGCGTGAAATATTCTCTTGTATCATATTATAGTAGATCTGTCCAAAATGTTTATTTTGAGGATTTAGAGGGATAAGTGTGAGATTATCGTTCTAGGCAGATAATAGTTATTTTCATCATAAGGAGAGAAACCACGAAATTACAGTATACGTGTGAATTCGTATGCCGAGAGAATTATTTTGCATAAGTATGCTGTTTCGTCGAGACGAAGTCGAAACGCAACATACATACGTATGCAAAAATAATTTTTGTGTGATACGAATTCACACACACACTGTAATTGAGTGTGTTCTCTCCATATGATGAACACGAAAAATAGAAACAAAAAGAGCAAAAGAAAGTGAGAGAGTTAGCTCCGCCTTCGTATACATCATTTCAAAACAGGTCGCATGCGAGTAAAACATCATCTATATCCCTAGACCTGTATACAAGGTCTGCTCAGAGAGAACTAAAAAACTTTCCGATAACTTTCGGCGCGTGATTTCGTCTGTTTTCGTATCATGAAGCGTGTAAATAAAATTGCATTGTCGTGTATAGACATTAAGCACTGTTTTTCGGAGTATTACATCAAACATTAATTTTGTCATGTTGTGCGATGTGCGTGACGTCATAATTATTTACTTAGAGTTGATAGCCCTACATTATTAATAACATATTATGTCGATAAGTTGATCGTTTGCGCAATAGAACATTATCAGGTATACCAGTAAATATTTCAGACGTAATACTCTCTTGTATATTACATAGGCACTCGTTGCACTCTTAAATTTCATTCCAACCGTTTTCAATTTCATTCCGCAGTCGTGTTTTGTGTAATATACGCGACACGCTGGCAATATTCCCCGGTATTATAATGTACTATTAAACAACAATTCACATGTTAGACGTTGGCTCATCGAAAACGCATGGAGATCCCTAATTCATTTTCTTCTGATCATGTACTCTTTTATATCTACGCCTTCCAGCTTTCATCTATGTTTTCTGTCCAATCCTCATTTTTTCATACTAGCCGATATAGTCGAAATCTTCACTAATTCCATCTATTGCTTACATTACGATCTTCGGCGGTAAGAAGATTGTCTGATAGAGGCATTACTAATTCACCGACGAAAATCATTAACGATTCAAAAATTTATCGAATTATACACATATCGGATTATAATATCATTTCCCTCGTTATAAACTTCTACTAGCTTGCACATTATAACAGAAAAAATTTGTGTGGGAGTTCGATATACATAAAGGGGGTATATCGATCGGTTTACATATAAATCGACTAAATATCCGTAAATTTTTGTATTAAAATCTATTTTGTGGTGTTGTAAACATTCAACAAAATGTGTGATTTTTGATGTAAGGGCCAGACAATTGAGGCATTAATCTGCAACTAGCAATTCCATTAAAATACATTTTTTTTTATTACATCAGACACGATGAACTTTGTTCAGAATACCTATAATGAAATATTTGTTTTTTAACCCTGTCCAAACTTCTATTGGTTAAATTATTGCAATGTGTTGGTCTGAAGTAATGAATTGGTTGTCATTTCACTTATTTTAAAAATGGATTCTTCAAAATCGATTTCCTTCAGAAGGGAAGGTCCCTACAACCCTAAGCAGGGCTCGGAGGGTCTCACAACCTAATATGTGGAGTAGCATATCTTCAAAAGTGAATAATTTGGATTCTTTTTACAAATTTGTACGGCGCATGAGGAGTTGAATAGGGAAATGGGTTCATTGGAAAACTGAGATCGAGTAAATATAGGGTAACGACGGTTTTCAGTGACACAGGTATATACAAATCTCATCAAAATTTTCGTTACCTTATATATACTCGTCCTGAGCTTTACAATAAACGTACGATTACCAATATCCTTCTGCGCCGTAGAAATTTGTATAGAAATCAGTATTTCGAACTTTCGAAGATAAATCACTGACGTTATAACCTATTCTATTAAGAACTTTCGAACCCAGTTTTAGAGATCTATCAAGAATAAATAAACAGAAAAATCACTTCTGTGGAAAGGGTTCGATTTCGTCGAGACTGTTTGCAAAAAAATCCCTCCTTACTTGTTACTCATATGTTTAATTTTGTTTTTTAATTGTTCCAAATACATGGATTCCAAATATTCGCTATCAAAATTGCTGTGTACAATGTACATAATGCTAGACACAATGCTACTTCGCTGCCATAGAGACATTGCTAATACTTTGTATTACTCATTGTCTCATTCAAACGGATTAAAACGGAGATTATCGACAACTACGACAGTAATAAGGAACGAGAAGCTTGAGTTCTAACTAATTTCGTCATCTCCATGTTAAGGCTAATGAAGTAAACGATTTTATATAAGTCAATTGAAAATATCTGGAACAAAGGACTGATGATATGCTTTCCGTCGGTGAAAGGTTGAAATTCAGTTGTTGTTGAGAGCAAACTTCAATGATTGAACGATATATGATTGAAAGTGATTGACAAAATCCTTAAACAAGATTCGATCGATTGATGATTATATTCACTATAGTAACTTGAGAGCTTGGTATTAAATCGAGATTAACATACAGTATGAGTCTAAGGATTTTGTTATCGTTCTACCAAGATTAAACACCCCCTCAGGTGTCTTTACAACAGAATTGTCGGCTAAAATGTGTTCCTTCTTATATGATGTGTTTGCATGGGAAGCGTTTGGTTTAGTCAAATGAAAATTTAAACGAAAAAGCCTTCAATTTTTACATTCTTAAATCTGAAACAATAACAAAATAAAAGATTGGATAAATAAACGGAAAGAGTCGCTTAGAGATGGATGGGTGTGATAAATAAAATAATAAAACGAGAAAAATCAATTAAATATGGGGGACTCGACTAGTTGTTTTTAGTCGACGTAAAAAATTATTATAAGCAAATTGTTCTGAGGTATGACTCAACGATGCACCGATTCTTGATAGGATTGCGACAACTTCGAAACGTACCCATCATAAAAAAAATACAAAACAGCCGACACATATTTGTACAAAGTTATTCAAAAGCAGAGTTTTATAGTAGAGCAAATAAACGGTGTTCATGACACAGTCCAAGGAGTGAAAACGACTGTTTTTCATGCATGTGCTTTTATTTGTTTTGAATTGATGCATACGAGGGCGGAGAGTTAATTCTCTCACTCTCTTTGCTGTTTTTATTATGTGTTTGGCGTGTAAAATGTTGTGCATCACAGGGGCGTGGGGTAATTTAACACACGGTGCTAAAACAACTACGTAAAAGGTGAACTCACACACAAATTTTCGATACCAAAATTTTGTAAAAGGAGTCATTAAGTCCATGACATGGCTAAAAAGCATTTGCAGTAATAAACTTGCGTGTGCGAGTTCACCTTTTTCATAGTTTAAAAGTGCATTCTTTTTGCACCGTGTGCCAGATTCCCCGATACCATCACTCAATCGCAGTATACCTATTCGTGTGAATTCACACTTAGACTGCAATTTTGCGGTTTTCCCCCAACAGCTACACATCAAGTCAACCGTGAACATCAACGTCCACCGTGAAAAATGTCCGCCACTGAGGCCACTGAAAGTAGAAAATTTCTTGTTTCTAATAATGAATGCAATGGAACCACCAAGCCTCAAATATCTATAACTCTGTTTTAAGATATTTCGCCAAATGTTGATACCCAAGGTCACAGAGAGCTCTTTTTAAATTTTCAAATTTTCTTTACAATTTATCTAATCTGCTTTTGAAACTACTTCAAAAGGCTCATTACTTCAAAGTGGCAATTGTTCCTCTTACAACTCACTTCACATTCATCAATAATTTGTCAAAATTTCTGCGATAAACTTTTAATGTTAAACCGTCTTTACCATTCAATTTAACAAGTTGTTCCAAACAAAGAGACAAAATTTAAAAAAATAAAAGAGAAGAACGACTCACTAATCCCTTACATCGGAAAATCGTCTTTGATCATGATACCATTGTATTCTGTAACGTGACACGTAACACTTAAGAAAGTGATAACGTCGATGCTTGCACTAAAATAACAAAACAGAAAATGCAGCAGGTATAATAGAAAGGTGCGAGGGAATCAGTGAAATATGAGTCGATTGCAGTGCAATATAATTGTTGTTTTTACCATAAACTTTGATTTACCTACGTTTTCTTGTGTATGCAAAAAGGTCTTCAAGTTTATATGTGGGAATTTTGGAAATGTTCGACGAAAGAAATATAATTTATTCAGGATGATGTGCTCATCTTAATGGTGGATGAGTCAGTGTTAGTGTAACCCTGTTTATTCAACCCTGAATGACTAACTTGAGAAACGAAAACTGCATGGATGGCGCAATCAAGCCAGCTGCCTTTTTCAAAACTAATTTGCAATAAATTAAGGTAAAAGCAACGCACTGTCGCTAGAAGTCAGAGTGGGCTGACTATCTTCAGTTGTTTCCGCTAGCCTCTTACACAAGACAACAGCAAAGCTTTCCATGAACAAATGTAGGATAATATGCATTGAGACATTGTCATCTGCTGATGGAAAGTTGGGAAATTGTGGAAAGCTGCTTAGGAATTACAATAAAAACGCAGCAAAAAAAACATAAAAGAATTGAGCCTGAGCTCCAAAAACAAAAGTGAAAATTGTTCACCTACTCACGATCCTCACGCAACTCATCCAATCATCAACCCATCAACCTTCCAGGCAGCGAAAACCCTTTACAACTAACACAGTGAAAATCGGACAACTTTCTGCATTCCGATTCCAATGAATTCGTCACTAAAAAACTGCTAAAAGAACCAGACAACGGAAAGAAACGGTCAACGCGCACTCGATCAACTTCGTCTGATTACAGATTGCATACGCAACGGGCGAATCCACGACTGATTATAGGTTGCAAATGCAACGGGCGAATCCACGACGGACTTTAGGTTGCATACGCAACGGAAAAATCGTTGACGGTACGATCACAGCATCGCAGGACATCATTGCAGAAAAGCGAAAGCAAGAAACAAGAAAAACTCAACATCTCCTCTGTACTCACTCTGCAATTCAGCCGCCATTCCGCAATTCAGCCGCCATTCCAACATTCACTCTGTTATTCGCTCGCCATTCCATTATTCCAACATCCATTATGTAATTCGTTCGCCAATTCCACCAGCAATAATCCATTTTCACCAATTTTAACGGTAAATTTAAATTTAGGAGAAACAATTACTGAGAGAAAAACCTTCGGTAATGTGAAAACTCAATTTCCACAGGTAACTGCAACAATTTCGAATTGGGTTTCCACATTCAGTTCGGGGTCATTTTGTTGTAAGGCAATTGACGAGGGGTAACCGGCTGGCCAAAATGGTGGCAAATCAATTTCTAATTCCTTTCAATTCCGTTTAATTACCTCAATTACCGGACCAACTCGTCTAATTGCCGGATTCGCTCTATTTCCTTTCAATTCCGTTCAATTCCATTCAATTCCCTTTCAATTCCATTCAATTCCCTTTCAATTCCCTTTCGATACCCTTTCAATTTCTAAAGGTACTTCCTGTCAATTCCTTTTAATTGCTCTTAATTCCTTTTATTTCTTTAATCGATCCTCCGCGCAAAAGTCCATCGACTTTATACACAAAACGTTCCTCCGCACAAAAGTCCATGCTTCAAGCTTCATACACACAAAAAAGTAACATTCTCCTCGCAAAAGTCCATGCTTCATACACAAAATGTTGCAAAAGCCCATCGACCATAAAATGTTACACGCAATTATTGTGCGTTGTGTTCTTCCGTGTATATATTATGGTCGATGGAAATTTATGGTCGATGGGCTTTTGTACGGAGGAGCGAATTGTTGACTTTTGCGCGGAGGATACAATTGTGTGTGAGAAAAGTCTATATAAGCCGGTTGCAATATGAAAATGAAACATACTTCATTTGACAGTTTCGAAAATTTCGTCATGAAAAATAGGACCAAAACACGTTTTCAATGTCTAGTTTGTTTTGAGCATTAGGCTTTTGAAAAGTTGATGGAATAGATGATATTGTCGGTGATGCATTTTTTTGCAAATTTGGTTTGAAACGGGAGCATTTCGCATCGGCAATGCCCCAGCCTAACATTCCCCCGACGAATATTCACTTGTTTGTTGCGGCTCAAACTCTTCCGTATCTGACTCACAAGAATCCTCTGAAGAAGAATCCTTCAGTGTGCATATTTTGAACATAAAAGGACGTTGGACCTGTTCTAAAATGGAACTGATCAACACTGTACACTGTTATTTATTGTGCGGGGGCTAAAATTAAAACAAAAAGGAAATAAAGTGGTTTTGCATTCGCTGGTCCTTCTTTCCGATAATCACACTTATCAGCATTTACTCTTATTTACTTTCAATTCCACATATTTCCAGTCAATTCCTATCAATTCCGATCAATTCCTGCCAATTCAGATCAATTCCGGTCAGTTCCATCAATTCCAATTATTTACCGGATACTCCGGCAATTCCTTTGAGGGTGTGTAGTCAATTTCCCGAGTCGGTTACCCCTCGGCAATTGATGAAGCTTACTCCGATCGCTAATGTGCGTTTATCCAATACATTTTACACGTTTTTGTCGTTGGTACAGGCGTAAAAATGGATGAAGATCCGGTGTAGATTCAAATCGTTGCGCTCTTATCCAGAGCGTTTGGTCTCACTGAAAAATAAGATCCTAAAACTGTTCAAATAGCCGAAACGAAATAGCAATCATTCAAGTTTACGATATTTTTAACGTTGCTGATTGGCAACGGGCCACTTAAAAAGCTAAAGAGATCTAACAAATAACGACAGGACAACAGGTTACAACACAAAACCAATCATTGAAAAAACAAACAGAGTTTCAATACTCTAGCGGCGGTCCAAAAGTCAGAGTGGGCTGACTATCTTCAGTTGATTCCGCTAGCCTCTTACACAAGACAGCAGTAGCCTTACAGTTGAACTAGTTTTTGAAAGGCAACATAGATAAGTGCCACCGTCTGATGGAAAGCTTGTGGACATTGATGGAATGCTACTTTGAAAGACCCAAATCGTAGCCAAAAAACAAAACATTCTCGCAGAGAAAATCACAAAAGGCATAAACAAAAGACTCACCGTATACACGCATAACTCAGCTTCGGCAGCAGCACACAGTCCACAACTTAATTTCAAAACTCAAAGACAGGGAAGGTAAGGTAAACAGCTCCAGATTGTCCACTAAATGAATTCCTTTCAAATGACACGAAAACTGAAAATTTACTTTCATAGACAGCTGAGATGATTCTGAATTCACAACCATTCACAACGAAGTTGCTAAATTTTATGCAAAATGACACGCTCTTAACCAGAGCGTTTGGAATCACTGTAAATGTGTTAATATACGAAAACGGGAAAATTCCGAAAATCTGAAAACGAAGGTAAAAACACGTGAACCGATCCATCTGAAAATCGGAAACCTGAAAACGTGAATAATCCGTAAACCTAAAAACGCCAGAAAACCACGACAAATCATCATTTAACGATTTCAGTTCTCAACTTCGGTTCGATGAATCGTTTGGAATCGCAGAAATTTCCAGCCAGAACTCCACAAAAACTTTCATTCTTTTTTATTGTTGAAATCTTGAGTAAATCAAACCGTTGCGTCCTTACACAGGACGTTTGGAATCACTAAAAATACCTCTAGCTGAAATCGAAAACTACATGGGTGTCTAATGTTTAGCGAATAGTCAGTAGCGGAGTATCATCATTTGAATGGGCATTTATTGCCAAGTTTTTTAACGTTGCGATTTGGCAACGGACTAAATGCAACACTAGAACTCACCCACAGCGCAAGGCTATTAGACTATTAGACTCACTTCGCTCGGGCTACAACTCGCGTAATTGCCAAAAAACAATCGTCCAAAACTAGGGTTCCCAGATCGCAAATTTCAAATAGAGTACAACTCGAAAAAGAGTACAAAAGATTATACGTTAGTCAGAACAAGAAAAGAGTACATTAAATGGAAGCGGAAAAGATACGGTACAAAAATTTGGCCGAAAAAAGACTTCCTTCATGAAACTGTAGAATTATTTACGATTTCTGTTCTACCAATTTTAACGTTTGTGATGAGCAGCAAAACTCCGTTTTACGCCTGAGGCGCCTTCATTTAATCACATCACTTTCGCCTCGTGAAATTGCCTAAAAACAATCGTCCAAAACAGATACACAAATAACTATTCCTGCTTCGGGGACGAATAAAAGTTTGCGAGTCTAATTGCATGAAAACTAACATAATGTATGGCCCCGGAGCATGAAAATAACTATTGAGTTCGTTTTCAGAATGTCAGGCTCACTTCCTTCAAATACCTTTTTCATGTTTCAAGCACTACTTTCGACGCTCTCAGCATGTAAAATCCTTTACATAACTTGGGATAAAAATGAAAGATCTCGTTATCCCTAGTCATGTAAAATACAATTGAATTTCGTTTTTTTTTTTCGAATTTTGTATGGATTTTCACGGCAGTCACGAAGCAAATAAATATATGTTTTAAATGCTACCCAAAAAAAGGAGTATTGTTAGGAGTGATACGACCTTAGAGGACTCAGAAAAATCGTTTCACTATATCTGAGCTGATCCGTCGAAAGTTTTTTTTTTATTCAGTGCCACCGTGTTCAAAAACTACTCCTTCGAGTGACAGATATTTGTAAATTACGTATGGATTTGTAAAATGTAAATCGGATTTAATCCACCAATTTGGTGGGATTGGTACTTTCAATGATTTTCTATGATGTTCTTTATCGTTTTTGCTGGACTTTCAAGAATTTCCATCAATTTTTAAAAAACATTTTGAGGAATTTTTCGGTCATCAGAGTATTTCAAAAATTTTCGGTACCGTGGTGCCAGTGTAGTGTGGCCGCATGCTTTATTCACTTCCCAATTGCAATAAATGAAAACGCAAATATTTTCTAACGGACTATAATAAATGAAAATTTCACAACTGTCGATGCAAATCTATTATTTATGTCCTTCCTGTTTTCCTGCTAAATTGTTGAGTCCGAGCATTTTCAGCAGAGCCTTTGACGATGGGTCTCGTCCGCGAAATTTGCGGAAAACTTCTGACGGATGAACAGATCCACCGAGTGACAAGTATGTATCACGAAAACGTTTACCGACAGCCTGAACATTCTGTTCGTTGTCACGAACTTCGTAAAAGTTGCTGTAAATATCAGCTGCTACTACTTTTGACCAAATGTTACTGAAATAAGCAGCCGGATAGTCACCGGAGATAATTTCACTGAACGAACAAACATGTGAGTCCCTGCTCTCCAACGGAATCAAACAGAATTGTGGCCACAGTTCCTTGACCACGTCCATCCAGAAGTGGGTTTTCGAATACAGTTCCAAATCGAGGGTGGCAAAATACAATTCTCTACTAAGCGCAAAGCCGGCCATGTGTCGCTTTTCTGCTTTTATAGCTTCAATTAAATTGTCCGGCAATGGTTGTTCGGTGGTATAATGACCAGATATTTTCTTCAATGTATTGCCGTGTAGAATCATATGCGACATCACGTGACCACCGACTTCAACGCCATCCCATTCGATGTTCGATAGGCCAGCCATATCTTTGTAGTTAACTTGGGTTAATAAATGCTGCAACGTTTTGCCGAAATTTCGGAACAACGTTTCAACGTCTTTAATCGAAAGCAGTGACGGTTTTCCGTACAGTGGAACTTGAAAATTGAATATCAGCGCGGCCAACGGTGAAATGTCCGATATTTTACATCTGTTTCGTATGCCTACCATCCATCCAGATGTCGGTGACATACGAACTTTATCGTTATCACGGGAATACAAGTCGATATAGAAACCGGCCAACGGTTTAGTGCCTTCATTCTGATCGAAAACATCGTAGAATTTAACATCCTCATGCCAAACAGAAGCGGAACGTTCTACGATTTTTATCTGGAACAGATTTTCGCTCAGCTCGAACAATCCTTTTAAGACATTGTTGATCGGAAAATATTCTCGGATCATGTCGTCGTCGAAGGGAACTATCGACTGCAGCTGCTTGAATCTCCAGTACGGAATATCGTACATTTCAAAACTATGCTGGCAGCCATTAGCTACAGCAAATTCAGCTAATTTCTGTAATTCAGTCTCTTGAGCTGGCCGGGAACTGCTCAATAAGTCGGTTATTAAATTCTGAACATTTTTCAAGCTTCCAGCCATTTTAGTTTCCATCGACATTTCCACAAAATTGCTGTAACCTAACGTTTCCGCTTGTTGCCTCCGTAAGTGACGAATCTCTTCGATATGAACGCTGTTCGACAAACTTTTCTCCCTGTGCAATGATGCCCGTCTAGTGTATGCTTGCCAAACATTCCAGCGCAGTTCTCTGACATTACAATGTTCCAAAAATTTATCGTACGCTGGCTGTTGTAATTTCACCTGCCACGGTCCTTTTGACGCATTTATCGGATTAGTAGATATGGCTTGGAGTAGATCGGTCGGGAAATCCTTTACTATGTTGTAGTCGTCGATCGCATGACTGAATTTCCGGGTTGAAATGTCCAACTTCTCTTGAAACTTTGATCGTTCGTCTCTCAATTTGATCATGGTATCAGTTAATATCGCCTTCTTCTTTTCGTCCAAATGAGCTCCATTCAATTTGCCCTCCAGTATGTATTTGTCGAGCAATCGAGTTTCAACATCTGTTATACCGGCAGCATTACTATTTCGCGCATTTGATATACATTTCAGTATTGGAGCGTTGACAAATTTGGCGAATTTCGCTTTACAGGCTCGGTCGTGTATTGCCAAATAACTTTTCGTTGGCATCAGTGAACTGTTACCCAAGTATAACACTTTAGCAATACCCCATGTCGTTTGCAATTGGACGTCGCTTTCATCTAGTGGTTTTATCACATCATTCAAAATATTGACATTGCTATCCGCTTTGGTGATCTCTTCCCCCACAGTCTGTACGGTCTTTTCCACTTCTAGTGCCTGTCGACCAATTGTAGCGAGACAATTTTCAATTGTAATATTGCTGAATTCTGGCAGGCCATCACCACGAAGCAGAGGATTTTTATTTGGTAGATCCTCCCCAATTTCTGGTACCCTGCAACGGTAGTAAAATGTTAAAAATGAAAATGTTTAGCCAAATTTATGGTTATATCGGCGAAAAAATCGAAACTTACAGAACAACGTATCCGTAGCGCCTTTGGTTGATAAGTAACGACCGTGTGGACAAAATTTTCTTCGCAAATGTGATGGACATTGTTCTTATAATTTCACTGTAGATATTTTATTCTGCAACGGGAGGACTGAACTTGAATATTTTTCCTATTTTCGGTTTTTCGTATTATTATGTATTATGTCCGTATCGTCAAAGTCGAAATGTCAAATGTACTTAATTTTCTCATGGTACTTGGTTGTACTCATGCGTACTCATACGTAAAATAATGTAATTCATTCACACGACCACAGATGTCATTCGATGATACGTTTTCACAGTTTTCATATTCTTTGTAATTATTTTCAAAATAATATTCAAATTGATATGGAAATATATTTAGAGACAATTGCTACCGACACAGATTAGTTTTGGTTTATGCGTTAATCTTAATAATAAATGCAGTGCTATGGTCGGGCTTTGAATCTTTGGTATTGTAATGGGAGGGTCTCATGGTGATTAATAAACCGTATCTTAGCATAGCGCCCGTGACGCAAGACCTATTACTAGAAAAAAATTTAAAAATTTTTTTTTTGTCGTAGACTGCAGAACCATATATTCAACAAATATTGAAGTTCTACAATTCAAATCCAAATGACTCCAAATTAGCTTAAAAAACACTAGGCGTCCGTACGAGTTCAACGAGCTATCACACGTTCTTGTAGCTTAAAATTTGGCCACGCAATAAATCTTCCAAGAAGCCCTATCTCCATACATTTTGGTCTCTTACAGTACTTTACACGAAATGAAAAAATCCTACGTTACTTTGTTAGTCCGTCCTTGTTTCCTATCTTCTAAAGTCTTCTTTAGAATTTCTTGAAATTTTGGGAGTAGATTCTAGTCATCATTCTAAGACATTTCAGAAAAAAAATTGGGAGGAACTGGCCTCGTTTGGGGCTCCTCGAAGTTTCCATATAAGAACACTAAGTGTGTGTGTGTGTGTGTGTGGATGTGTATGGTAGAACAAATTTGTTCGCTTTTGGTATAAGCTCTGCTCACCTCAAATTTTTTTCCTAAATTTAGTATTTTAAAAATTTTCAAACCTTTCAAAATTTTTAAATTTTGAAAATTTTTGAGTTTTTTAAATTTTTTAAATTTTTTAATGAAAAGCATTTTAAAGGAAAATGAGATAATCATCGAGATTTTTATGGATTCATTGTTTTAGGTCATGAGTACTTTTGTAATTAATAGAGTGTGCAACGGTTATTGCTTTTTGGGAAAAAGTGTGTTCGCGAAATTTCGCGTTTTCGGATGGAAGATGGAAGATATAGAGGATATAAATTTCGACCAAATAACATAACAGAAAATCAAACCAAACTTCCAAAACAACTGATATCAGTCAAAAACACTCAAAGAGTAAAAGAGTAAAAGTGACGCAAGTCCCTGGGCATACTTCCAAAACAACTGATATCGCTGTAGGATTACGTATTCTGCGATTGTACGCAAAAATTGTCAAAGCAAAAATTAGGCCAAAAAAAATTGTAGAAGAAAAATTTTACCAAAAAAAATTTTGCGTCACAAGTGCCCAGGGACTTGCGTCACTTTTACTCTTTGAGTGTTTTTGACTAATAGAAATGACGAAAGCAATACAGGACTTTCAAATGTAAAGGCCATCCAGATTTGCCCAATTAGCCCATATGGACAGTTCCAACCTGATATAGGAACGCTGGACGTCACACGTTGTGTTTATTAAAGAGAGGCCGCAAAGACAAAAAATCTTTTGTCTTTGGTAACCCCAGAAGGTTACATATTAAAAACTTTGCAAAAAAAACTGTTTAGAATCAGAATAGAACGATTTTGTTTCTTATTTTAGTCCTTTCCAAATTGTATATTATTTAGGGATCTATGAATTTTAGACTTGAAGAAAGATTTAGTCAATTAACTGATCCTGTAACACTTGTCAGTACGATACATAATGTATGGTATAGAGTTTTGAACCAAACAGAGTAAAATAAACCAGGCAGGAGTGGTTTATTTCTGAAACGTCAAATAAGGGACCTAATACATAACAATAGATGAAAATGAACGGACATAAATCGAATTAATTTTATTCGCAAAATATAAGGCTTAGATAATTCAGATCCCCACTCAAATCAACCGCTTCTGCCTGGTTTATTTTACTCTGCCGTGAATTTTGAAGATATTTCAATCAACATTTAACACGCACAGCATCGATGCTGTTTCTCTTAAATAGGTAAATTGTGCAGATTGATTATAGCTAGCGAATGTGGAATTCAACTTAAACATAGAAATTGGAAATTTGTAGTTTTTTGAACGCTCCCTTGTTCTACTCATGTCGCCTTTTCGCTGATAAAATGAAAGCAAGAAATGTAGTAGCTGATCTTGCTACTGTAAGGCTCAAGTTCCTGTATAAAACGACCTCAATATAGATTTAATTCCCGCTGCTGCTGCGCTTATTCCGAACGCACTCCTTCATTCCAATCGAACGGTTAATAATAAATCAAAATGTTTCGACGAGATTCATAAAGAAATTAAGGGTAAACTAAGTGGCCCCCACTGTAAATGTTTTCATGATCTCTGGGATTGTGCACCAGCTTGTATGTTGCAAGGTCAAGGTCAAGGCAATAGCCCTAATATAATTTTGTTTGTCGGATAACCGACTCATCTCTAATCCACTGTTCGACCTTGCGCAAAAAATGGGCATTTAAATGTCAATCTGCACGAACTTCTTTTGTGAACTGATTATTATTTATAATTTAAAAACTTTGTGCCGCGAATAGCTTTCCGGAACTTTATCTTCAAAATAGGTCCTGCCAGGTCTATGGCTAATTGACCTATAAACATTTCTAAGAATTTTGTCAAATCATATCATGTATAAGCAAGCTCTGTTGGCCTGTTGCGCCACAATCTTTTTCACTGCTATCACATTTCATGGTTTAGACAGAGTGAAGGTACAAGAAAACAATTCACAAAGGATGAAGCAGAGGCCCTATCAATAGAACAAACTGACAAATTAAAATGAAAAATGATATATTTAAACGTGTGAGACAGCTTCGTGTACATCTAGTAAAAAGGGACTCTTATGTCAAAAGTAGTCTACCTCTATGGGATGAAGTACTGAAAAAATTGTGTCACCGCTACAGCCCAACGAAGTGATCCTATTTCTGGTGCTAAATGACAATGAAATTTCTTTCAATTTCAAGGAAAACGGAATAAGGAAAAAGATACAATGTAAAAGGTACAATGCAGTGAAATTAAGTCACAAAAAATAAAAAGCTCTGACATTAGTTTCATGTCTTAATACATTGTATAACAGTTTCATTATTATAAAAACGGTTGGTATGTACTCCTGTGTGATTCACTCTTTCATATATTCACGCTTTACGCTACAACAATGGTAAGAAAGAGAGCAGTTTTGACTGTTCTTTTTTTAACTGTACGTAAACAGAGTGAAGCGCGTTTCGTGTGCTTTATGTTCATCAAATTTAAAGCAATTATAAGAGCATATTTAACAAACTTTCATTTAAGCTCCGGTATTTTGTACAAGCACGGCAGAGTAAAGTTAACCAGGCAGGAGCGTTGATTTGACTAGGGACCTGAATAACCTAGAAGCCCTATATTTTTTGCGAATAAAATTTTCCAATTTATGTCAGTGTTCATTTGAGTTCATTTTCATACAGTGTATTAGGTCCCTTATTTGACGTTTCGAAAATGAACCGCTCCTGCCTGGTTTATTTTACTCTGCCGTGGTACAAACAGTATGTTTACTTAAAAAAAATCTTAGTCTGAGTTATAATCTGGAATAGTTAAAATCATTGCATTCTTGGACGCACATGCAATGGATACATGGTCGAAGAACATTCAACTTTTCTATACTCCCCCAATCATTCTAATAAATATTTAAAATGCATTGGTACCGTATATACTATCAAATAAATGATGCAACAATCCAAAACATATCGTCACATGGAATTTCTCAGCTTAGTCAGGGCTCTTCAGCATGCTGCCATCGTTAATCAGTTGATGAAAATTTTAAAGAAAATATCCACCTAATGAGCATTGTTAATGATTCCCTAATTTCTAATTAGCCTTGTTATGAACATTTATCGAAGCCTAATGACTGTATGCTGACAAAATAAGGAGGATCCCTGGCTACTAACACCTACTTCTAGTGGGTGTTAAACGTTAAGTGTATAACTGGTCATAACCGAATAACATTTTTGGGTCGATCTTCCCCTCAAGATCTACTGTAAAGTCCTTGTATGAATTGTATGTTAATTCGGCTGGTGCAGAGCTCCCTCACTATTAATCAACTGTGCTTATGCAAATTTATGCAAATTTATACAAATTTTAAACCATAAAAATCGTTTTAATAATTAATTCTCGGCAAGTGGCAACCAATTGCATACGTATGGATGGATACACATATGCATACGACTTTACTGTAATTCTACTTCATAAATCACAGATTGTACATTCAAATGCCTCGTGGTTAATATTGTTGTTAGACCCGCAGCATACAAAGTAATCCGAAGGTGTTCAATTTTCACACTAACATTTATGAAACGGCATGATATAGTAATACAACCGCAGATTTATTTTCTAACTGACGCAGACGCCTTTCTATCATCACTCTCATAAAAGCCGCCACTCAGCAATAACATTAGCTAAGATTTATAAGCTTCAGAGTATTTTCATTATAATCATCTCTCACAGAACGATATTATCGTTCTATGTTCTTTACAGCTTTGATTTACCTCTTTGACTATTTTGCTTGGATACTGTCGCTCTACACGTGGTAGATCATATTAGGTATTATGTTAATCCATTTCGTTGGAGATAAACATGTCTTGCATCAATGAACTAAAATTGTAGATGAGATGCACAGAGTCTTAGTATTTCATTTGAATAACAGGTTCAACGCTGATTTTAAAAGCTTACAAAATTTTGTCGAGTTATTTAAGTTTTGATTGATACGTCAGAGGGGACTTTTTTTTTAAACTTCTACGTCATTTTTGTACGTCTAAACGATAAAATAAAAGTTAGTGTGACCCGGTCCACCCAATCATCGGCTGATAAAGCGAGAAAAGGTTAAGAGATGATTAGCTCAGTTCCGCTTTATATTTTATTTTAGCCGCTTTACGGCATTGTTAAGTTTTCCATTTAATTGAATGAATATTCACGGAGTCTATTGCTTCTCGGTAGATTTGAAGATGTTTTGTTTATAGTAAATAATCCAATCAAACAACACCATTTGCCTTATAGGAGAGAGTATGAGCCAATCAGATGACAATAATTGCCTTACGGGAGCGAAAATCCACTTATTTGCACTTGCCTTAAAGGTGAAGTGCATTGAGAGAAGACATTTTCATCTCTAAGTCAAAATTTCGTATATAACGACACAAAACCTGTATGCGTGTGTGGTGGTTAGCCCTAGAGATGAAACACTGGAAATACAATGACAACGGCTCTCTTTTCTGGAAAAATACGTTCCAAGATATTTTGAATTACTTCTGCCGGAGGCATACAAAAAATTAGATTTCATATGGACCATCTAACTGGACAAATTTCAATGTAGCAGCTGTGAGTTCGAAAGCCTTATAGTCAGTTTTAGCAATTTTTAAGTCACTAATAGTGACTGACAGGGATGTGCGGATCCGGAGCTATACGCGATTTGATGGGACTTACATTAGTGCGAGCAAGATACCACGGTACCACATTGTTTTGTCACCCTCAAACAAATGCATTTTCCATTCACATTTAGCTGTACCGGTTTTAAAGTAAATGGAAAATGCAGTGGTGGCGCAGGTATATATCCAGATCCTGACGTCCTAGAAAACATTTTTTTAGTGAATTAAGATCAGAACGAAAAAATAGGCTTTTGAACTCGTATCTGATACAAACCGAGGTGTAATAAAACTAAAAAAAACCATATAAATCACCCAAAGCCTTAAATCATGACATAAATTTCTTGAGACACGGTCGGAATGTACTGATTAGTTTCCTTCTGTGACTCCTTGCCAGAAGCAAAAAAATCTAGTTTTTCCTTCAGCATCACTGAAGCCGATTTTATTCTCGATTTATCTCACCTAGCAACACTCCTCTCGTACATCTCGTGTAAATTTCAGTTATGTGTATACGTGATATTGGTCAGCAAAACTTTAATATTGGTCAAAACCGAGAAAAAATAAAATAAAAATAAAAACATTTTCGCATCTAGATAGTAGATATTAAAAAAAACACCAAAGACTTTAAGATGAAACTTTTGTTTTGATCCAATACTAATGTGTGTGGTGTGACCAATAAGAGGTTCCAGTAAACCAGTTTGCTTATATGAACAACGAAAATTTCATGTTATTTTTACCAAATTAACGACACACAAACAATATTTAAATTTAATTTCGTATTTTAATTTTACGGAAAGTTTTTGGTTTTTTTCGACGGTTAGCGAATACGACACGATCATGAGGGGCAGCGGGACTCGATTCTATGAATATAAATCAAAAGACTTTTCAAAGGTGACCCCAAACTATCGTCAACCACGTGTGGGATATGAATCATCTTATCATTAAGAATAGCTGAATCGACATGCAATGAATCAAAAGGCGAAGTAACGATAACGAGTGTGTAGGATACACAACCACCCGGCACATGCACGTTTTTAACTGCAATTCATTCATTCATTCTAATTCATTATCATATTCATTTGACTGAATTAATGGATTCAGAGGAAAAGCTGTAGAATGTATACTAGAACTTCATTACCGTAACCAAACAGAATTGTTTCCCAAAGTCGCTGTGCCATGCGACTACCACATTAAGCCGCCCGGTGCTCATTAAAATACAATGAACTATTATGATGCGGCTATCGTTTTGACTCCTTATGGTTTCTATAAAAGACGACACCAGTGTGTTTATTAAAACGTTGTTTGGTATTAATCTAACGTAAATTTGTGTGTTTTTTGTTCCTCCAGATTTTGTATAATTTGGCATAAATTAGCCGAAATTGAATTTTAAATGAGAAGGCGATCTGCTGTAAGAAGTAAACATTTTCAGTGGACCCGTTGTCGCATTTGTCTTTTTGTTTTTGACTATTTAGTCTAATGTTGAATCATAATAAGAATACACATGTATCATGAGGTGAGGAGTAAACAAATATATAAATCTAAAATTTATTAGCCAGTAGAGTGGTTGGAATTGCATAAAACTGGATTTTGTTTTTAAGTTTCACATTTACCTTTGCCCTTTTTCCGATTAAGGGTTCAGCGAAAGGAAACTACGAATTGGGTAACAGAGTTGGATGCTCTTGAGAGATCTTTTTTTTAATTGTTTGTCTGTTGTTTATCAGCAAAAATGTAATTTAAAAATTATTTTGCCCGTTTTAGCGTCTTTCGCTTCAAGAAGTAATTTTGTATCACAAAAAAAAACTAATTGCGGAAAGAAAACATTTCGCTAACAAAAAACACAATCAAACGGTCGGTTAAGCAATTAGGTCTCACAATGAATGTAATGCGTTTGAAATTAGCGAATTTGACGCGAATGGAGATGAGACTTCATGTAATAAGCGATTTTCTTTGGAGCTGTGAAGTAACGTTAACTTTACCTAGTGTTAAAAAATGTCCTCAACAATGTGAGGTAGAGTTAATTTACGACCAAACATTACCTCAAGTCTTTGAATGAAATGCCTCATTTAACAATGGGACACAATTGCATCTTTACTTGTGTGTTTATCGACCTCGGATTCGCCTCGGATCAGAAAATTTTCAGCGAGTAGTATCATTTCCATCATAGGGACTAACCTAAGGAACATCATGGGTGGTAAAATTTTACCACCCGCGCCTTTTGAATTCCCATCCACGAATTCAATTTTTCCCACACTATAAATTTTTACAAAAACGTAATTAGTACATTGATTTTACTCCAAGTTTTCGATTAGTTTTAGTTTAAGTTTCGTTTAGTTCGTGACAAGTTGATTTTAGCGTAACAATCAGGAGGTCGACAGATCCGTACCACTTAAATTCCAAGTCGTTGATTGATGATTTGATTAAGAATTAAGAGGCTGACAGCCTCACCATTCCTGTGTACAAGACCGTCGACCACATATGTAGACAACACGATATTAAAGTTAATATCATTTAGAAATTACAAAAATCGACAGTGGCAGCGAAACCATGTCCTCAGCATTGACAAGAAAATTAACTATCTGAACAAACTGAACAAAGCTCAATTTAAATTCTTCAATAAGGAAAGGTGGAACGACAGACTTTCACAGTTGAAAAAATACTCTAACCAACTGTGGAAGATTACTAGGCTTGTTAGCAATTGCAAAATCAGTCTTCATTCCTTAAGGATACATCGGGTGCTAGCAACTACAGACCAATGAGCCTGCCAAACTACATCAGCAAAATCTTTAAAAAAATTATTTTGAATCGATTACGGCTGTTTTTTAAAACCAACAACATCTTTGTTTGTTGCTCGGTTATCGAGCTGGTCATTCGACGAATCATCAACTGTTCAGGGTAGCTAATCATATCCAACAAGCTCTAAATAAGAAAAACTCTACCTGATTGCTCACATTTGACATAGAGAAGGCCTCTGATAGTGCATGGCATAAGAGTCTAATACACAAAATGTTCCTTCGAAAGTTTCCTTTCTATCTTATTAAAATTGTTCAATCATTTCCACAAAAACGTTCTTTGTACCAAATTGTCAGAAATCTAGGATATCTAGCTCATATCCTAGCAGTAGTCCCACAAGGAAGCGTGCTGAGTCCGACGCTTTATTACATATTCACTTCAGATTTGATTGTAACGTAAGTCATAGTGAAAAGACGTTTTTCGCAGATGATTACTGCATATAATGTTTTGCCAAATGGCAAAATTATCAAGAAATTGCATGCCATTGGTAAGATCTCAAATTATTCTGCAAAATGGGAAATCAAATTAAATGACAACAAAACAAACGCGGGCTTTTTCACCAGAAGAAGGGCTCAGAAGTGGAAGAAAAATGTGTTTCAAATCTCCCTAGGAAAAATTCGACTTTTTTTAATCATTGTTTTTGGCGCCTCTAAGTAAGAATTAGTAAGTCATTTCTGTGCCTTCTCGTCGAATTCCCACCCACGGGAAAATCCTTACGTTAGTCCCTGTCTGAAAGGATTACAGATAAACATGGTTAGATTAGTAAATACAATATAAATTTCGAATGTTGGTAGTTTTGTTAAGTACATTCGTGTACATTTTCTGAGGATACGGGATATAACAATCTATAAGTTGTTTCTTAGAATTAGAGAAAAAAGATTTCAATTGAACGGATTACTATTACTGTTACTATGAATAAGCTTTTGAAAAAGACAAACTTTATTTTATGGCAGTGATACATTGCTAGCGGGATGCGAACGATATTTCATGAATTTACTTATTTTGTGGAAAAATAGATGAGTCTGACGTTTCTAAAATAAGGTTATTACTAAAGCGTAGTCGATGAACTATTATTAAATAATACATTACTGTCTTTCTGGACTATTTTCAGGAAAACAGTGCGGTACTTTGTTGTCTTGCGCCCAGAAAATCTGATTTTGAGTGAGGCAGTAATGACAAATTTTCTGGCCGCAAGAAAACAAAATAGCTTTTCTGACCGAAATGCATTTGATGCATTTCTCCCTAGTCACGATCCATTGTAAGACTTTTCTCACTGAACGTGCCTGGGAGCTATAATCATCGAATCAACCTTTTTAAAGTTCGAACGACTGCCTGCAAACACATTCATATAATGTTGTATGGAGGGTGAGAGCACCCATTGTATGTATATTGTCAATTAACATACTCGCCTACATCAGCATATCCGTTTCTGATGACCATCTAAGGTTACTGTCCTCGAAAAGAACTCAAGGATTCTTTTTTCTAATGAGTTTTATAAGTGAACTTTAGTGTGTATGTTGTCTTACCATTCTAGTTCTAGACTGCATCTCCCATTGTAACATCGATTGTTATTATTTGTTTAAGGAAAGTAAGAGTATTCTGAAGCGATAACGAAATTTATTCAGCTCGTCCAAATCAAGCGAAAGCTGAAGGAAGTGCCCTTCTCGCTGAAATAAATAAATTGCCGACAACAAAAATTTACGAGTCATCCTGATTGCCGATGATAATAAAAAAAAATACCAACAACAACCGAATTGACGTTATATTCTATATTCTAGGCGAACGCAAATGGTAATCTAAATGATGTAAGAAATGAATATTTAAGAAATTTGCAAAATCTCTGTGCGAAATCGTATATATAATACGCACGCAGAAAGCCCCTGATGTCTTTGTAAAGCTTATAAAAATCAGGTATACCATCACAATGAAGGTTGTTTTCGAATAAATTAAATTTTTGTTCTTCCTTGGTTGAATGTATTCGTTGATATAAAAGCAGCTAGCCTGTCAATTTCACATTAGTGTTTCACTACAAATCGTTGGATTAAAATCATCGCTCAAGTCGTCGAAGAATAATTTTTCTTTTTGAGAAAACTTTTTTGTTTGTTGTTCAACCGAACATTCTGAACTTTCTGATAATTTTTGGAAATTGTTTCTTTCTGTTTTTTGTTTGATAAATGTTAATTTTGTGTCAATGCTATTCTCTGTAAATGTGAATTTTAGGTAAGTTTTGAGAAGTTTTCTTTATTATTTTGTATTTCTGACCAAAAAAGATATCATTTTGTGCCAAAGACTTGATTTAAATTTAAGATTCGAGTTTTTTTTTTCTTCTGGTTGATTTTAATTACTTTGTTTGCATCACCTTGGAATACCTTATAAGCTAAATTAAATCAGTTTTTGTATCGGAAATTAAAACGTTGAAATGTGGAAAGTTTTTGAATATAAAATTAAGATGATGGTTGATGAAACATGTATTTTGCAAACGTTCGAATTAAAAAAAAAAAAAAAATAAATCTTCCAGCCGTACAGATACAGTCATCTAATGGGAGAAAATTTCCTTTTCTATTTTCAGATTAAAGAAAAATCTTTCTTCTCAAAAAGGTTCTCGTACGGGTAATTCCGGTAACCATTTAGAATTACAAGTGCTAACGCTCATCCAATACGTGCCGTGATCGCATAAAACTACACCAGCCCAAACAAAACTCTACACAGCGAAATCCTTTTTTTTATTATCACGAAAATATATAAAAAACTCATCCATCAAAATGGTTCAAGGAGAACGATATGGGCCAGCTACCTGCTCGCGAATTGAAAAGGACCAAGAGTCGAAGCGTACTGGTTTTGCCAATTATCAAAAGAAGTGTCAGACCGAACAGAAGCCACAATATACATCTAAAGTTAGCACCAATGTCCAGAAAGCTAAAGTTGATGTATGGGGCCCAAAGCTACGTAACGTGGATCACTTCAAAAGTATGCATCAGTGTTAGTGCAGTTTAACACTTGCTACTGCTTCGAGGGGTAGCCATTTTGTTCCCTTTTTCTTTGACATTTTTTGTTTTAAATTTTTACTCAATTTTATGTTTTTTTTTTACTTTGTTTAAACTCATTTTTTTACTATCCTCATTTCGTATAAAATTTAACGTCGTACAATTAATACACTTTTTCTTAATGATTATCATTTGAATTTCAATTTAGCTGTATTTTTTAAGTCTGCCTCTGTGTAATCAATTGCATAAATAAAAGAGATTCGATCTAAAAAAAAAATGAACGTTCTTTTCTTGAAACATTTTGATTGCAGTCAATGATCAGGTACGCTGTCAAGCATGGCTTGTTTTTGGGAAAATGAATTATGAAAATTCCAGGAAAATCCGAAAAATTCTGAAAATTCCAAAAAGTTCCATCATAATTGCAAAAAAATCTCTAATTTTCCCCCTGAACTTTACAGAAATCAAATTCCCAAAAATAAGCCCTCAATCGAAAAATTGCATTACTTTTGCACATTCACTGACTACTCGGACTTATCATGCAAATCTCTGCTGTTTCTAAAAGCATTTTCGCACATTTATTGACTACTACTCTGACTCCATCATGTGAGTTATACGAATTTCTGCTGATTCTAAAAGTCGCTCGTTATCAGGTAATTGCACCATTTTTGCACATATTTACTGACTACTCTGTCTCATCATGCGATTTCTGCTGTCGTAAAAGTAAGGAGAAAACACTAGAGTAGAAAGAATGAAAACGAAAGTAGAAAATAAGGAAAAGAGAGTCCAATAAATGATACGAAATTAAAACGTATAACTCATAATGGCAGCTTCGATTGTAATGCATCGAGAAATGCTTGGAGAGATTCTCCCTGACTAAAGTACCTCGATGCATTTACTTGTTCATTTCATTTCTATTTCAAAACTAACTAGCGGAGAATGGAGAGCAATTCAAAGTTTATGTACCTCGATCCAGATCTCATTAACTTGTGCCTTTTCCAGCGTTTTTTTTTCTGCACTTCCCATTGAAAACTTTCAATTACGTTGAACTCTCGTCCACGTCCAAGGTTGTTGAAAGGTAGCCTCAGCGACTACTAAATTTTAATCTCAATCCCTCTATTACCAAATTTTGTCGCATGAATAACACCAGGTAACTGAAGAACTGGTTTTTCATTCGACGAATTAATCAATTAGGTTCATTCAAACCGCTGTTTTATCATGATGTAATGCCGTGCAATCCATTTATTTTATTTATTTTCAGTGATTTATAGCGTTTGAACCATCTTCTTGAATGTTTTCTAAAACGCCATGGAAAATTTTTACTCGGAGTTCTTACCTAATTGTGTTCTGGAACAAAGACTTGCGCAGATAACCAAATTTTTGAATGAATGAGTTTCGATTTATGTGAGTGCATTGTTCACTTATGTATCTTATATATTAGAGGTCGCCGGTAGGTCATGCAAAGAGTTGAAGAGAGAAGACAAAAAAGCAATGAAATCAAAGCCAGTTGGATTTTTGACTCGTTTTCGTTTTGTTAAACTTTAGGAGATATGACTGACCATCTAGAACACTTACCTTACTCGAATACTATCAACAGAAACTATTATTATAAGGGGAAACCGTTGCAACCACTCATCCCTCTCTCTTTCTGCGAGAATTCTTTCTTTCCGCGCACAGCTCTTTCCAAGTCCTTTTTCCGAGTTTTTCTTTGAAAATCAGGGAAAACGTAAGAAAAGTTGAAAATATTTGGGAAAATAAAGGAAAATGTTTTGACAAAAATAGTCCAAAAATATTGCAAAAAATAAAACAATTGGGCGACGGGGCGTGTATGGCATAGATCAAAATGAAAGAGTTTAGATACTATCGTATATAAAATCAAGAAGAAAAGGAGGGAGTTGAAAAAATCGGAAGCAAAATGGTAACACAAGAAAAAGGAGCAACAAGTTATCCAGAACCTCAAGAACCTCAAAGAATTATTTTATCAGTAAAATTATAATTTAACTGAATAAAAGGTTTTCGATTAACTCTTTCCTTAACAGGAAATCACTCGCCTGTATCTGGGAAAAGGGATTTTATTTTGCGTATCACTGACGCTTAAATAATTATACGACACACTGACATTGTCACATATCCATGGTTCATTTATTCGCTGGAATATTAGTAACAATTCGAACTGGGTGGTATACATCAGTGTTCTTCTTCTCTTGAACATTGTTTTGGTTTTCATTTCTAAGTTGTTTTTTTTCTGTTCACTGGATTGATATAATAAAAAAAAGAGACTGCAAAATTATACATTGAAAATAGTATCCCGTCATCTACATAATAATGTAAGATTGAGTCAAAGATTTTGCAAGACAAAAAAAATATTTGAAAAAAAAAAATTGGGTTCAAAAAGCAAAATATTTTTGCTTCAATTAAGAAGCAATGGAATAGAAATAAGTGAAGTAAATTTCGATTTAAGTTCAATACAAGTACAAGAGTCTCTTATGGGTTGACCAAACATTTGCATTCCAATAAAATACTCACAAGACGTAAACTCAACCAACATTTTCATTTAATTATAAAGTTTTCTCTTTCTCCTCTCCGTTTTCATTTGATTTGTTTTTCTTCACTTTTGTACAAAATTATCGATTTGTACTTACGTCAACACTAATTCACATAAAATAGACATCCACCAAGCGACTGCCTACTCATCACTTCTCAATTTTTCTCAATACTCGGATCAATTTCCCGTATATTGGGATTCAACAGTTTCAGCATAATTTTGTTTTGTGGACACAGCTTAGCACTGTCGTTATGATTAACTATTAGCTGAATGTTCCTATTATTCGCCTACAGAACCAAAACCAAAAGTTAAATGAATTTGACAATCGGTTAACAATTTAACAAACTTACCATCTGCAGCATGGAGAAAAAATATCTGGCCGTGTCTGCCTTATCCCGTCGTTCCATAATACTTTCGAACGAAATAAGACGATCGCTTTGAGCTTTCGTTTCCAACGAACTATCACCATTTTTAAAGCATGCAACAATATTGCGACTAGTCTCTTTAACGTCAAAATCATTACGCCTCTCGGAATGTAATAAAATTGGCTTCAGCCGTTGATGCCAACTATGAACCTGTTACCGAAATAGCTTAACGTTAGAAATTGTCTGCACCAAATAATGGGACAATGCATCCATTTGTTTCATTCATTTACCTTCTCCGACAAATTTGTCATTTCCTGAATGCGATTTGCTGACTGTTCGTCCGCTTCGGCAGACATTTCATATTCGATTTGTTCGCTCGGCGGTGTTAGATCTAACGTCATACGTCGCTTAGTGATCGTACCATCGGCATCATCGTCGTATTGCGATCCTTCGGTACCCGTACCAATTCCCGAATCGAATATACTGAGTGCAGGTGTTGGGCTCATTCGAGGAATTTTCGGTAACGACGGCCCATCGTCATTTGGAAAGCAATCCGAAACACCTAAGTCTTCTGCTGCAACATCTTGTGATTGAGTCACACCATCGACTAGTTGCGAAGGATTTTCTAGAGTAGTTTGTGTAGTTGATAGTTCGTCACAATTCGGTGCATTTTCTCCAGCACTACATTCTGCTGATATGCCATTTTCCAAGCCAGTCCCATCAATAGGTTGAGAACTGTCTTCGGGTGGAGTCTCTATAAAAATAAAACAGAAATACTTCAAGGATGGCAATTCAATCAGTACCCAAATTTGTTTCCGTATAAAAAGCATTCGAACAAATGTCTAAGTGTTTGGCATCGGCACACAATGTGATGCCCAACTCATCTACGGCTCGTATTGACAATATTTACAAATTTTGTGGAAAACCAGTCATTCAGGGTAAGGAAATGCGTGAATGGTGGTTACGGTCCATACCAACCAGACGAAAAAGTGTGTGGAAGTTGGATCGATAGCTACGACCAACGTTTGGACAAACTCTTCCTAAAAATTCGAAGTATTTTTTCATAGATCGAATGCGTACGTACGTGCGTGTCAGTCAGACAATTTGAAACCTATTCCATATTAAAACTTGAGCACCAATGGGTCGCCTCAAGGGTAGGCTTAATATATGTATAACTCAGCAGTCACACAACGTATGACCGTATGACCTTATTAGGGACTTATATATCCATAGAGACTATCGATCTTTGGACGATTGGCTCTGATTAATGAGATGTATGTGATTACTAGACCACACCTATGCATAATACGTGCAGCCGCTAGAAGCATACTTATAATTTTGAGCTAGAATTACGTGAACATTTTCCTTCCTTTCGTTTCTTTAAATCGAAATTACGTGCTCTAATGCTGATTTTATTGACGATCCGATAACGTTCTAATCGTCTCCATCGAAATTCATTATCGCACGCAATCGGAAATTCCATTTCATATAAAAAGAGCCAGCAACATCGACACTGGGTCAGTTAGTTTTCAAGACAATGCGCTGCTTGATTGTAATATTGTGTCTGCTGCAATTCCGAGTTCAGGCCTTCGACTGGCTCGACCGGACAATTCGTGTGGATTTGATTGTTGACCGTACCCGCAGAGATTTCGATCCGCGTTACGATTCAATTAAACAACAATCGGAAACGATGTTGATCAGTGCAACAAATGCCACAAATGGACAGTATCCGTGGAGTATTTTCACCACAGCCTGGATAGATACAGAAGTCGGACTGAGAGAAGCCATCCTGTGTTCAGGCACAATCATAAGCGAAAATTTTGCTCTGAGTGATATCTCGTGTACCGGTCAAGAGTGAGTGCTTATTGGGTATTAATTACAGTGAGAACCACATTTCTTACTCCTATTTAGCCAAAATCCCCCAGCCAGTTCGATTGAATTGTATGTTGGCCTCGCTCAATGGCCTTTAACCACACCAACAAACTTCGTGCGACATTTTTGGTACATCGAACCGTCACCTGAGAATAGTCCAAGCATTGTGCTATACAGACTGCACGAGTCGTTGATATTCAATCCGAATGTTCATCCCATTCGGTTACCATTTTATCAAAATTTCTACTACGAAGGCTGGTCATCTTTAGTGTTAGGATATGGTTCATTGTCATCTGAAACTTACGCAGCCCAGTTGCAATCAGTGCACACCAGCATTACGAACAACAGCTTATGCAATGTCGCAATTGATGAACACGAAATTTGTGGCATCGAAAGTAGAGAACCAAATGAAACTGATGCGGGATTCAGCGGTATGACACTCTGTTGATTCCAACTGTTCGGTTCGTACTAATCATTGTAAAATTGTCATTATGAAGGGGGAGCTTGGATCGTCTACGAATACACTGATGCTGGATTAGAATTCATTCCGGTTTTGATTGGAATCCATCAATCTTCGAATAATACGACATCTTTCGGACGTGCTACCAGAGTTTCTCATTTCTCAGAATGGATTGAAACGCTTACCACAGAGGCATAGAAAGTATTCAGAGAGTTGTATGGACCTAGAGGTTGCTTATGTAATCAGAGAAGCAATAAAATGAACTCACTGAACCCTTACTAGTTTGTCTATCTTACAGGAATGGGCCAAGAATTTCCCTTAGCAATTCAATTTTCAAGTGAGTGTTCTGGTGTTTTCTGTGCGAAACTGTAGAGGAAAACTATGTCACTAGAACAAAGGTAGATTTCAAACCCGCAGCAACCAAATCAGCATTAAAATTGCTGTGAAATAGATAGCTTTTCACTACATACCGGCAGTGTTTGTGTCAGGAGCAGGTACAATTGAAGAATCCGGTAATTGATCACAGACTGTAGGGGGTAGCATCGATGAAGCCTCTATACTCGGCGTCGCCGTGCCATCGTTTAATTTGACAAACTTTCTGGTCGTTGTTGTTGAACACTCGTCAAAATCTCGCGTTCGCTTAATCTGCAAAACGATGAAGATTTTCGTTTATCGAATCTCATTGTGAAAAAAGAAATCGCGAAACTTACCCCTGTACGTAGAGAGTCAAAATCTTTTGGTAGTGCAAATTTCACCTGTCGCCGTAATCTACCGAACGGTATCCCGAATATATTCAGTTTTATGTTAACCTCTTGCTGCAACACACTCAAAGGCAACCGAAATACTTCGTCCAACTTCAAATATTCGTCTTTAATCCGAAATATATTGCTACTGTCGACTAGACCATTGACGTTATTGCAAGCTGAATCATTTTGAATTGTCTCGAGCGTTTCGTTGATCGTACCGCTTGTTGTACCATTAGCATCTAGCTGCGAGTCAGATGTGGATTTTTCATCGGCGCACGTCGAATTCATAAGTGTGTCAGCATTGGAAGTTCCATTAGTCTGGTTTGTTTCGTCAATATTGAACGACGTCGAATTCATTAGCGTGTCGTCATTGGAAGTTCCATTAGTCTGGCTCGTTTCGTCGACTTTTGACGTTTCCTGTGTGGAGTCTAATGCTTCGGTACCATTTAACGTACTGTTCACCGTAGTTTCCACAACGGTATCGTTATTTATAGTTGATATATCCGATTGTGAGTGAATGTCAGTACTTTGGCTATTGTTAACCGTTGAATTGACTACTTCTGATTCATTAATCGTACTATCTAAGGCAATTGACGATTCCATCAAACTACTTTGTTCTGTTGAATTCAATGGAAGTGTGTTATTAAGTGTTGACTCACCAGCTGTCGAATTCAGCTGGGACAACTGGGACGCGTCGTCGTCAACCATTGCACTATCACATTCATCATTATGAGCAGTCGTACTATTCAGCAGCAAACTCGTTTCTCTTAATCTCTCCAGCAAGTCCTCGTCATTATTACTTCCTGCGCCGCCTGCGACACATGAAGGTTGCTCGGAAAGTCCATCTGTATTGTGAACGTAGTCTTCCGGCGCTGCCGGAGCATTTGCGTTCGTCTGATCGGAACCGCCGTCTAAATTGTCGAATTGTATTCGATTCAGAAACTCTCTTTGCGACATCATTTGCTTTTCCTTAAATGATATGCATCCAACGAAAACGTTGTAATTCTTTTGACAATCCGGATCATCTTTGCTGATTGCTCGTGCCCCATCGAAATAGGTATCGGTTTTATCCGATATCAACAAATTGACTCGTTCATAAAATACTGGGATTTTGCTTTTGACCGCTTGGCAGTAATTTTTAAATTTATCTGCATCACTGGTATCGGACAAATTTAAATTAATTTTTTCCACCGTACTACTGCTTTTCTTGATGTGCTTTGGAGGCGCCAATTGAATGGTAGTCGACGAATGATCTACATTTTTCAGCCGTTTGCCAGGTAGTCTGGAGGAAAATTAAAAGAAAAAATGATTTTGTTAGATCAAGTCTTTGACGGCGGAAAAATTGATTTTTTTACATTTTTTTTTCTTCAAAATATACCAAGAACTTTGGCACACACAAGTCTGGCACACACAAGCTTTTTCAAGTTAAAAATCCTAAGCTAAGTTCTCCTTAGCTGCAGTCGGTTTACAATTGTCCCACCCAATTAAGTTAGTTGAAAATCAAATCGATTGTTGTTGTAAGTGTACAATTCGTGTACTAGGTACACGAATTCCACGTCCATTTCTATGGTACCTCAAACATTTACAGTTTTAAACATTGAACTAGGCCATTTTTTGGTTGCTTTTAATTAATTGCTAGTGAGTCCAAAACAGTTTCTCGTAGGGCCACCGTTCCAATTCGCCACCATATTATTACAACACCTGAGACGAAAAATTTTTATTCTTGAACGTGTGCTTTCAAGCACTATGAACACATCCCTTATGGTGGAGTTTGGTACATATCTCAGTGTAGTCAGCAAATGAATGTATTATTGCCACATGAAGAAACTCATACGGAAAATTGAAAGGAATTCGTTAACCTCCCCCCAAGCACTCAAAATGATAAGTGTCAGAACAAACATTTTTCGTCTCACAATATGGCATGGGTTTAAAGCTGTGGCCATATGATGGACTGTTGGACAGGCGCTGACGGTCTATTAATAATCACAAATTACAGCACTATCAATGATACACAGACGACTACTCCATTCTATACTACTCTTAAAGAACTACAATTGTTAAAAGTTTCTTATGTGCAGAATGAGCACCAGCTGAATGTCACCAGCTGGATCTACTAACACACATTTATTGTAAACAATCAAAACAAATTCTTAACAATGTGTTTACTTCATTCATACGTGTTATGTGTGAGCATAGATGACATTAACTTAGAAATGCACTGTGTATAGGTTGTCTTTGAATTGTTTACAATACAAAGTGTTTTTATTTGTACATCAGCTGGTGCTCATTCTGCACATAGGAAACTTTTAGCAATTGTACGAAAAATTCCAATGACAAAATCTACAAAAAATCAAATCGAAACCTTTAAAAAAAGTCAGATAATTTCCTAAGAGTCAGACAGCACTCCTCTGTAGTGATTCAACTAAATTACTACAGTCAGAAGCAGTGAAATTTCAGCAATAGCTGTTTTGCAGGTGATCACCACAAACAATCAAACCTGTTTATACGGTTTTACCACTACCACGCGCGTCAGCTTCAACCGTATAAACAATTTTACTTGGATGTGTGGATCAGCTGAAAAACAGCTGAAGCAAATTCAAGCAGAAATTTCTCTGCCTCTGACTGTACAATGAAACTCCCTGACCAAAGAACAGTTAATTATGGTCGGATTAGGAGCCATTCATAAAGTGCGCACACAGTGTGCGGTCATTTTTTGACCCCCTCCCCCCCGTTTCGCACGCGATTTTCCATATAAAAAGTTCCAATTTCAGACCCCCCTCCCCCCTTAAGTGCGTGCGCACTATTTGAATGGCCCCTTAGTGAATTTACCGACCTAAGGATTTTTTTACGTTTTTCAACAGCATAAACAATGCGATTGTACGCATTAAGCTTTAGTGAAACAATTCCAACAGACGTTGCTCTAGACAGATTCATGTTTTTTGCTAGGGTTGCTGATTTACAGACTCATTACTTCAAGATTGCTGTATGCGTTTCACATTCCAAAAAAATAACTGAAAAACTGAAAACTACGATCAAAAACGGACCAATGAATCTGTCTAGCTGCCGTCCAACGCCCCAAACTATTTTAAATTTTAACAGCGAGCGAATTGGAATGCTATGTGTTATTTTTGTTGTTGTTAAAGAAAGATTGTGCATCTGCTCGCCAAAATGAGAATATCGTCGAAACGAAATAAAATTTTTGATGTTTTGTGCCCCTAAGAGAGAGAGAGAGATGATGATTTCGTCTTTAATACACAAATCGTTAGCCGGGCGGACGTAGTAAAATTGACTTACATAAATTTAAAATACAGTTGAACGCTGCATGCACAGAACCCCATGATGTGGCGATCGGTTTACATCAGGCTAAGTCGATAACTGAATATTGACCGAAGAAAAATTGCGTTTTTCATTGACTGTTCCGGTTGACAAAACACTGTTTTACAGGACCACCGACCGTTCCGGCGCACTCAGATCAAGATTGTCCACGACAAACGGAATTATATTTTCAACAACAAAAAAACACACTTTCCGAATACGGACAGAGGCGGTTAGTGTCTTAGCATCACGGCAACGGACTTTATCGTCAGTTTTTTCGTTCACAAAGTTCTTAGTGCGAACATTTCGTTCTGCTGACACTGATTTCGAACACATCGTCTCAACAAAATTGTCTCGTTTCTCATCGTCATTACGTTGTGAGACCCTTGAATGCACCCGGTAACAACACATTGAATGCACGCCTTCTTCTATGCAATATATTGCATGCAAAGATAACGTTAACACATTTGTAAGGTTTTTCGTATTCAGTAAACCGACGATGTCGAATGCATCGCGATTTCATTATAAAAACAGTTAACTGGTATATATAACAGTGAGAACCGATTGTTTTACGTCAAACGATTTTCTGTTGTTAAAAAGAAGTGAAACAGCTCTGAGCATCCGTTGGTTATGTTGCCACAAAGTGGTATGGGTGAGAACACAACACAAGAACGGAAACACACTACAATATATTAACTAGCACGATCCATTTTCTTTTCTTTCGTTTGTCTTTGCTTCTTAAATTTCACTACTAAATATTCAAACGAGAATCCAACCTTCGGAACAAACTAGCACAATTCTTTCCATCAAAGATCTTCTCATTATCAAAAAAAAAAAAAATTCTTTCGTTTTTTGCAATTCAAATAACACATAGCAATGTCCCCACCGTATAGATGGATTCACAAGCCGCATCACACTAGTTACAATGCAGTCAAAAAAAGTAGTGAAAAAGAAAAACTTTTCTGTTTACCGTTTCTTCTCCGTCGTCGGATTATCCACTTGGTCTGGATTATCCGCTTTCTCGTTACGATCCGGTGCATTCTGTTTGTCATGCATAGCCATCAGTAAGGCTTCCAAGTAGTCCACTTTGCGCGAATACACTTGACCGGCCGAATCGATAAGTATTGCTGCTTCCGGGAAATTTGGCACCGTTCGACTATGGATGTACTGCTCCAGCAGCTGAAACATAGATATAGGAATTATGTTAGTTGAACGTCTTGCAGGGAAATTCATCTTTGTTTGTAAATTGTCGTCGAAGTGTCCCACGACTATGTGATGGCTAGTTCAAAATATTGCGAAACGAAGTGCATTCACAGTGTCGTTGATATCTTATACAACAATGATTCCTTTGCGAGACCATTTATCGTTTTTCTTAACGAACTGTCGCGGTTCGTGCATGGGATCATGTATACACTGTTAAAACATCGAAATGTAAGGATTTGTAGAAATGCACACGACAACAACAACAACACTGGTAATGTACAAGAAAAGAGTGCCAAACATTCAAAAATATTCTACGGTAATTGTTAGCTGATTTAACTAAACATTAGGACGCCGATTACCGCATAGCAATACGTATGGTAATAGCGCACTCAACACTGTCACTAAATCCTCTGGATTTTGTGGTTCCTCGGATCATAAGCTTCTGGGACTCCCTTGGGGCACTTTTCTTTTAAATTTAAAACACAAAACCAAAAATCCGACAACATAATCACAATGACACCGACAAGAAGTGTCAATATCATCGAGCTGCCACAAAAAATGCACGCAATCGTTCTCTTTAATCCTGATTATTTGATATAACATTTTTGGCGGGCTAAATTCACTTGCACCGAAATTATTATTTTACTACAGTGGCACCAGTTTGTCGACAGAACTATTTATGTAAACACAAAACACGACTTTTGACAACATTTGGACACATTACATCAGCCGTCGATTTAACAAAATAATGTATTTGAGCTACATAAATCACACACAGCATCCGTCGCACTAAACAAACAAATCAATCCGTGTATGAAGCTGGAATCATCGACAAAATAGGACGCTTTGCGTGAAAATATCCGGATAGACAGAATCAGAAACGAATAACACAATTTAATTGATTAGAACCACTCACATTCGATATTGGAAAGTTGTATGATTTGGATGCATGTTGCTGAACCACCTCACGGAACATTTCCAAAATTTCTTCTGGTCGCATCCGCCGATTTTTCTCATTTTGTTCGGTACCATTCATTATGATCACGATCAGTCTGAAATAGAAAAATGGTTATTTTTAGACAATTACAGCATTGAATTGAAGTGACTTGGTGTAGGTTTTTTTTATGTTGTGTATGTTGTTATGCTTCAGTGGCAGTATCTTTGGAGATGGTAAAATATTAGAACAAATAATTTGAGTTGTTTCTCGTAGCGGATGCAATTTTTTCGGCTGTCGATTGCATTGTTTATTTTGATGAAAATGACGGTTATGAAAATCATACCACAATTTTGGGTTATCCAATTGTAAAAACATCACTTCGCATTCACAAACACAGCATGTAAACTTCGCCCCACAAGAAATAATATACTGGAAAACTGAAATTATTTATTCCAAATTTTGGACACAGTAGCACGGCCCATAGGTGGTGTTTAATGTTGATTAAAATAGAAACAAAAGGTTGTTGTCGGAATTTCAATGAAAATTACCGTTTGAATTGAAAAACAACGGGAGCAAACTATACAAAACTCGAAATGATGAAAGCGAAAATTAATGAAAGTTGAATTGATTTGCTGTGATTTGAGCATAAAATATTGTATCGAATATTTATGCAATTCGTTGACACTGTCTCACCTTTTAAACGATTTTATTAACATTTATTTACTAACTTTTATTAGCAGTCAGTTCATCAAAATTAAGTTGTTTTGATGTATTGTTTTTCATGTTGAATTATTGTTAAAATGGCGAATAGAAGCGAAATGACGCTGTGGTATGCCAAGCATCACTTTGCATGACGACTATGCGTTAGTTTATGGTAGCGTTCCATTTTGTTAACAAGAAATTGTGAGCTAAAAGTTTTGAATTTGGAGAAACCTTGGTTTGCGTCATTCCACGGCAGAGTAAAGTAAAACCCTGGCAGGATCTCTTGATTTGACTAGGGACCTGAATTATCTAGTAGCCTTTGTGTTTTGCGAATTAAATTTTTGATTTTTTGTCAGTGTTCATTTGAGTTCATTTTTAAACCGTGTATTAGGTCCCTTATTTGACGTTTCAAAACTGAACCGCTACTGCCAGGTTTATTTTACTCTGCCGTTGTATGAATTTAGCAGTTGAAAATTGGAAAGTTCCTAGGATGCTATTTCTAGTTCATTCGATCGAGAAAGTGACTAAAAAGCCAATAATTTAAGTAATTCGAGTTACACAAGTTATTAAGAGAAAAGTTGTAAATTGCATCACATATACTTAATGGGAACGCAAAACCATATATATATAGCAACGCACTTCAAAAGTGATCATAGTCGACAGATGCCAAATAGAGTACTATTTTGTATGAAATGGCTTTTTACAGTTGTATGAGACACTGTTGAGTTCCAGTACCCTATTTAGTACCACTCATGCTTGAAGTGCGTTGGAGATATTGAAACCAGTAAATACAACATTTAGTTTTAGCAAAGCACTGTCAAGCACCGAAGCTGACTTTGACGTCACTCAAATAGAGGACTGAACCGATCAAAGTTGGCTATTCTTTTTCATACAATTTTTTCAAAAATTTCAAAAAAAAATAGTCAACAGGTGTGTTTTTGGCCTTTTAATTGAGTGATGTCAAAGTCAGCTTCGGTGCTAGACAGTGCTTTGGTTTTAGCGTAGGTTCTCCATAGCTTGCCTTTCCCAATGACATATTATTAGTTGATATAAACTGACCCTTTTGGTATGTTTTTGATAGCAACCGGTTTCCAATTAACCTTTATGACGGTAAGCGGCAAACAACTCCTGAAAACGTGTGACGGTATTTCATTTTTCGAACGAGAAAGCCATTTACATGTTTCAGTAGGGTGGTTCAATTTTAAATGAAAATAAAAGTATTCGGAACTTCAAATCTCGTATTTCAGATTATAAACGAAAGGCTAGAACATTATATATATCGAAAAAAGTTAGGTTTACATGTTGCACAACGGGGTTAAAGTACTTCATTCCATAAGTTCGGAATAATTTCCATTTTTCACAAAAAGTTGGACTACCCTAATGTATAAGTGACGAAAGTGAGAAAAATTTAGGACTCTTTCTCGTCTCCTTGCTTGTGAAGCCAGAACTGCAACAAGCGAAATTGTCTAACATCAATCAAATCCAGTCGTATCCAAAACAGATACGTAAATAAGTATTTTATACAGGCAAATATGTGGGTGGCTTCCTACCATAAAAAATTACGCCTTATCGTAGGATGTGAATTATTTTGTGTGAGAGTAGAGTGTTACCTGAGTGTGTCTTCCTGTTTTAAAAGCTAAACAAAACTACGTGTCTCGCTCATACCTATGTAATTCGCATTTAACCAACGCACTTCAAGCAAAAGTGATACTCTAAATAGGGTACTGAAACTTGACCGTGCTCCATACAAAATTTTACACTGTAAAAAGAGCGGTGATAAAATTTCATACAAAAAGTACTCTATTTGGCAGCTGTCATAAATAGCACTTTTGCTTGAAGTGCGTTGATTTAACTTAAAGCAAAAAAGCGATCCTGACCTCCTAATACCAAATTTCTGAAGAAATTAAGAATCTCAATTGAAATCTGTCCAAACGATCTCGGATTCGTGGCTGATACATGGTTAATATGCTAAATGTCAATTTTCATCCATGGAACAATAATAAATAATTTATAAAAATAAAAATGTCAAACACGAAAAAGGGGTGCTCAACGGTTCAATGGCTCAATGGTTTTTGGTGTAATTCAAAGGAAAAAGAGGTTATGTGTACGGAATTACTGTATACACAATTCTTGTGGTTGGGTAGACACAATAAAATAGGAATAAATTTGGACTTGTAATATAAACAAGGTTTCATACCAATGCCCTGTCAATAATCTTGACAGAGTATTGTTTCATACACAAAGTGAAACCCAAGCCCTCAGCCATTATGCCGAAAATTATATTGATAACTGCTAAGAGTATTTAGTTATGTAAATAATACAGAAACTTACTTTTCTTAAATATTGCGAAGAACTTTTGCATTGAATTGTCGAATCAAACCACTGAATACATCCATTTGTAGCATGCCATAGCCATAACCAAACCAATGAAAAGTCAAGCGATATATAAAATACTGACACACTCCATATAACAGCACACTTTGCTTCAAGCAAGAACACTAAGTGAGTCTTTTTTATGCATACATCATCATACATACGAAATTGTTTGTGCTGTGGGCTCACACACAGAGACGTGCCTCCTAGCTCCTAGATGTACGAACGAAACTCAGAGTCTACTATGAAAGACTCCATAACAACGCACTGTGACAGTGCTATGACTCCAAGCATTTTTACATAACTACCAGAGAAATGATACATTGGTCCACCGGTGGCCAAAGGCAGGCGTACCAACTTATTATTTTATAAATTTAAAAAAAGTGTTTTCCATGGTATACAATTATACAAAAATGAAGTAAGCGTTGGACTTCGGTAGTTATTAACTACCGAAGTCCAACGCTTACTTCATTTTTGTATAATTGTATACCATGGAAAACACTTTTTTTAAATTTCGAGAAACGGCCTTTTTTCTTAATTTATAGCATGCGGCGAGAAGGCTGAATTCACAGTCATTCCGTTTTCTCTCCGCTTATGTTACAGCTATCACAAAAAAGATAAATTTACGCTGCAATTGCGCTAAAAAGGAAAGTACCGTAAGAAAAATTTAAAACAAAAGATTTTCCGAAGCCGCATCTGAGCTTTTAAAAGCGTCGTTGAATTTATCTTTTTTGGGATATTACCCATCTTTCTTTTCTATTGTTCAATCATATATGTCAAGCAAATCGGAGCCAAAACGGAGTGATATGAGTGTGAATTCATCCGAAGAATTATCGGTCTCGTACTTTTCTTCAAACAAAAAAAATGACTTTCGTCCGGACTCTTTCACTTATGTACTCTCTTTCTTTCTACAGTTATTCTCTGGAATATCCAAGTTACACTCTCTTAATTATATGTATTAACACAAACAGGGTGAAAGAACTTACAGAATGCTTAACGATGATTAAAATGGAAATGCAATGCGTTGTGAAACTCAAAAACTCTTTAGCAAAATATTTCTTCTGACAACGCACCAAAATTTGCACATTTGTAAAAGCCGATGCGTTGTTCTAGATCATTTAGTTTATAAAAAAAACTGTAACTCCATCCCACACTGTAAATTGAGTTTCCTTGATTCCTCTCACTCCTGAAGTTCGCTCAAAAATTTCAGACAATAGAAACTTTTACCGTACATTACAATTCTGAAAGAACTGGACGTATGCACTAACACCCAATGAAAGTAAACTCTATAGGTATGGTCTAATGTCAAAATTTGTATGGAGCGGAGGAAATAGCGATTTAATATAAACAAACTCACCTTTCAATGATTTTCATTGAAAGGTGAGTTTGTTTATATGAAGTCGATATTTCCTCCGGTTTGTATGGTTACCTGGTTTGCACTTTCATTGCTAACACCATCCTAAAATTTGGAGCGCTTCTGAAGAAGTTACCTTAGGTACGTGCGCTATTTGTAAATGACCCCATTTAAGTCTACTGACAATTGAGGATTAATTGAATCGTAATCACTTGGCAATAAATAGAAAGGAGCATAAAATGCTTTGTGTGCGAAGAATTCAAAAATCTCTAAACGGGTAGAAGTGAACACCAGAAAAACAATGTGACACTGCAATACATCATAAAACATAACATATAACGACATTATGCGAGTATGTATTCAATACATAAATAATTTCTTTCAAATTATTTTGCTAGCAAAATTTCAATTGCCACAGCAAATTTCGGTCAAATTTTATCAAACTAATTTCTTTATTCGTTTTACGTAAGCAATTTTATTTTCAACGCAATGCGTTAGATATTCGCACACATAACGTGTCTACCGTGGTGTTCATAATCCATCACTCAAACCGTTCCAAAAAAATAAAAGAAAATCGCTATGAGCGCCATCCACGTTCAGTTATAATTTGCTGTATGTACGGTACGGTCGGTACGGTACGGTATATATATCGACTGGGATCGCTGGAAGCCTGTGCTTCTAAAAATAATCATACACATACACATGAACAATACGAAAATGTTCAACCTGTTTGACCAGAACTATATATCGTCAAGGCAGTTGCACTGAGACGGTACATTCAGATTGGTTTGGAAACCTTATAGATACAAACAGGTCACAACAGCTCTTAATACTGATGCTAAGTACCTAAATACTGGGCTTTAGTGTGGTATATTTTGTTATAAACATTCCATGGAAGATTAGTTCTCAGCAAATAAATGATTAGACTCGATAGGGAAATTTCTCAGTGAGAAATTCGGAGAAATTGTAATGAAAATGCTTTCAAAGATTATTTTTTGTTATCTCTTATATTACTCAAAACTGAAGTCACAAATCACAAAAACGATGTTTTTGGGACATGAACAACCGAAGATAATTTTTCTTCTTTCTATTTTTCTGAATAGGTGGCTATAGCGTCTTTTCTTCATTTGTCAGTACACACAAATAATTTGGTACAGCTCACTTAAGTTTGGTATTCTCTTTACTTGCAGTACTAGCGTGTATCTCCTCTCACCAGTTTCATGAATTTGTTTAGATTTAATAACCAAGTGATGCCGTCATTGTAATTTAGAATAATCTATTCTTTTTGCATTGGGAAAAATGTTCCCAGAACCAATGATAACGAAAAGTTATACCCACAACACATACTTGAGTAATGACAGTAATAATAATTCGCTTAGGATTCGACTAATTTATCCTATTTTATCCTAAGGCAAACCGATCCAAAATAAGCGGAATGAGACGAGATTTAAAAACGGTCTTTAAGCCGTGTGAGGGATTCTTTTGAAAATCCACCTATCAAAATCGGACCCATTTCGTCTGGGATTGATATATACATGGTTTGAAAGGTCTTTGCCAGTAGACCTTAAAACAAGCCTCACACAGTCTCGAGCCACACCTGCTGGAAGATCTCCGAAGCTTGAAAAATTGTGTTTTTATCCGTATTTTTTGGCCGTTATAAATGATCGTTCCGGGTGAGATTGGGCTCGTTAGAAAGCTGAGCTTAAGTACTTTCGAGTCATGCCTAGTTTGATTAGATTCATTGATATATGTTTGGAAAAATTTGCAAAATTCTTTTTCAAAATCTGTGTGAACTTCAGACAGGTCTGGGCTGGTACTGATGACTTTTAAGGTGAACCTAACATGCTAGTCGTAACATACATTGTCTAAGCTTTCCGTTGATACCTCATTTGCAGTGCTGGTCCTCTTTTTCGACGTCGAAATGTCATCTTTTTCAAAATTGAAAAATGGGAACCCTAAGCCCTAATTTTCCTCAGCTTACCACATAGTTTTCTAGTTAGGTCGTGCGTAAAAAGTCAAAGTCTAGAAAACCAAAAAAGCTGCTCTTATGCGACCGACTTCCACCATCAATATTAATCTACAATTTACAGACAAGAGAAGTTCAAGAGAAAATGCTACTAGTTTTTTCTTGTTAAAGTCAAACGTGCAGAGTCACGGGCGTCAGTAGGGTCATTAACTACGTTTAAGTTATTTTATGTTATTTTATACGGGCAACCACAAGTAGCATGATGGTCTGAAAATTGTTATGATCAGGCCGAAAGTCATGTTAATCTGCAACGTGCTATAAGGTTTCAGTAGTCCTGAACATAACAGAATTTATGTGATTAACAATGGTTAAGGCGTAGCTGTTGAACCCAACGAAGACTGTATCACTTATCTAGCTTGAAGAGCCTCCACAACAGATAACTCCAGTAAACGACAGTTACAGCGTTTTTTTTTTGTCCATATCTGCGTCCTTCGGTAGCAATAGTCGCAGAAAAACAAAAAAGCGAAGAATTTCAACAAGTTATTTGCAGCGTATATTTTGCTCATTTCATTAAAACAAAACAAAAATTTGTTTCGACTATCACAAATATTAAAATACGCAAGAATCAGGTGCTTAAACGAAAACAAGAAAAGAGAAGAAATAAAAACAAATAAATTATCTCACCATTAAGTCTGACTAAAAAATTAAACGGAGACATTGTTGGAGCATCATAAAATCCATTCAAGTCGAATGTGTTAAATATTCGTGATCAAAGAAAATGACCGTAACGGTTATATCATCACGAAATAGCCTAACTACATCCTGCGGCAGCGACAACAAATGAGCAATTTTCGAATGCTCTAGACCGTACTCAGATCCTCCCAGCGCATGTCGAATTAAATGTGTTGCCGCATTCTGATCTTGCGGTTTCTTCTGCAATCCCAGTCTGGAATACGGAAAACTTTTTCTGTCTTTTACTGTACTGGACAGTGAACAAGTGTGAGAACGTACCTGCGTTGGTTTAACATTTCCGAGACTTCGCCCAACGTAATGTCTCTCTTTGGCAATTCCATTGGCTTTAAAAATGCTTTTCCCGACATATGTTCCGCGACCAATTGTGTCACTTGCATCGGTGATATCACGTCCCACAAGCCGTCGCTGGCTATTACCAAGAAACGGTCGTTCGGCGTTAGAATGTGATGTGTTACTTCGGGAAATGCGGTTAAATACGGCGGTGTATAGTAATTTGGTGCTATGACGTGTTCACCATATTGTGGAATAGCAACCTTCTGCAATAAGTCCACCGGCCACTTATATCGAAAATCTCCGAACGCCCGCAACGGAGCTAATTGACCTAGTAGTCTATCGCCGCGAATAACGGTATCTCTTTCGTTCGGCGGATGTTCGCTAAAAATTCTCCGACATTCGGCCAAATTTTCCGAATTATGAGCATCGGTCAGTAGAGTGGTCATGAATTGTCCGGTGTCGCTAATGGAACCCAGCACCGCCCCACAATCTCCAGTACTTGCAATATGCAAATTATTGCCATTTACGTGAGCCACACAAGCAACCGAACCGGACATTGCCACTGACATTGTCCGTAGGCTTGGACTCTGCAGGGCTTCGTTTGATATATCGTTGTCTAATCTAAGAAAGGCATTTTCCAGAACTTCTCGAAATGGCAGTAGATTCGTTGGATTGTTACATAGGTGATGGGCGTATAGAGAGAAACTTTTCTCGTAAATTCCTTGGATTTCTGCCACAAAGTCTACCTTGTCGTTATGACACTTTAAGAATGAATAACTTTCGGCACCACTTTCTAATTGACGTTTGAGTAAATCAGGTGGCACTAAACTGACGCCAATGTAGCGCATTAATCGCTTAGCAATAATTTGCGAACAGGCCGGTCCAGCATGACCATCGAATACTCCGAACAAATGACCTGAAAAGAGAAGAATAAAATTGTCTGCCTGTAACAAATCAATAAAAAAAATATTTACTCGATGAGAACAAGGAGCTTGCTTCGCTTCTTGAATCTTCCATTGGATAGTTCGATGGCAATTGATTCGAATCATAGCTCTTTACTGAACCTTCGTGAAAGTCCTGCGAATGTTCGTACGTTCGTAAAATATGATTTACCTGAAATTAAAGGAAAAATTATCTTTCATCAGATATCAAAACTACTGAAATAATAAAAATTCTTACATCTTGAGGCGATAGCTTAGGTACGGCTGATCGATAATTAGCAATGCATGAATGAAAATATCTAATTTGTTCACCAAACTTGTAAAGACGTTCGATGTTTTGACTTAAAATTGACATTTTCTGACTGTGTACACACGGGTCCTAATGGTGCAGAAATTGTTTTGCATTCAATAATGCCGTAATTTGTGAGGACCCTTCACTAATATATTGATGGAATGCACTGAAGTTTTGTTTAGTTCACGTTCGCATTTCACACTTTTGAATATCAAACACGGAAAAGCAATTAGTTTTTTCACGAGAAAATCATTTCATTGAATCTCTCCCTTTTGCAAAATTTGACAGTCTTGACATTTGAACATATATACACATAAATCCACGTGTGTGTTGGCGCGCTGAGTTTTTTTTGTGGCGACATCTCCATTAGATTGATAGAATTGCTAATTTCCAAGGTAGATATAGTGTGGAGGTAATACCATATCAATCAGAAAATGTACGGCTGTCTTGTGAAGGGTGTACATTGTGGAAATTGTTCTTGTCACGGTCCTGTGAAGGAAGGTTCTGAAAGAACAGGTTGAGACACTCACGAACCGAGTGACACACAAATTTTGACAAATAGATGCTTTTTATTGAACATACTCATTACAGATTGTTTGAAATGTCAACTTGAAGAAGAAAAAAGTTTTTATCAAGTGCTTTCGTGATCAACTCAGAAGTGTCTAAACCTGTTCTTTCAGAATCTTTTCTGTGAAGTAGTGCTCAAATCCACAATCTGTTGTCTGTTGACATAGCAACTGAGGGTGCCAGTGACCGATGACAGCACCTGAGGTTGTAGCAGCAATTATGTCTCAAAATTCAGTTGACGTGAGCCGTGGGAGGATAGAGAATTGAATTTTCTGTTTGTCTTGGTTTTTTATGACTTTTATTGAGTGATTTATCTGTAGGCATTTCAGCTGGGGGTATTTTCAGTGATCCCAAATGTCCTGTATAAGGATGCAACATTTGATCAATACTGGATCATCAATCAACAATAAAAACTGAAGCAATTTTGTTTTAATGTCTCAGCTGCTACCCGAAATAAAAGTGCAAGAAAAGGAGTTTTTTGTTGATTTATACGTAGTTGTCCTCATCCGAGCTTCATATTTGATTTAGTTTCAAAGAGATGGCGTTTCCACCTCATAATCTGATTCTGTTAAAATATGACATTACCTCTACACTATATTTAACTTAGTTATTTCATCGATAACCAATTTTATCTGCCTAGAACTATCATCTCGATGTTATCCCTCTAGGACAAATTTCTTTATCTCGAAATATCTGTTCTCGGCAGATAAAGTAGTGTATGCAAATCTGTCCTAAATTATTATTTTGACGATTTGTATTATGCACCACGCCTTCGGCTCGGTACATAACTTTTAAATCGTCTAAATTTTAGACATAGGGTGCAATGATGCCAGAGAATATTTCACGCGTCATACTCTCTTGTATATTTTGTTACACAGACACCCGTTGCGCTCATATTTTCTGTAATGTACGATTGGCTGTCCTAACCTGTTCTTTCAGAACCTTGAACGCACTTAGTACAGAAAACGTTTTTTAGGAAAATTCGGAATTTGTTTTTGTTAAGTTACCCTTTTCATATAAACTTCGTAGCCGTTGACGCAATTTGTGTATCACCGCCTTCGTGATCAACACAGAGTTGTCTTAACATGTTCTTTCATAACCTTGCATGCAAATACAGTTGATTAGAAGAAAATGTGATTCCAACCTGTTAGCTATATGGATTTTATCTCAAATGACATAGGGTCAACCAAAAGTATACGAAAGTGTGTGATGGTCCAAGAGTATATGAAAGAATTTCACGGCATTCTATAGTAATTTGCATAACAAGGGGCTACAGTAAAAAAATTCAAACGTGTGAAGTGCAATCACACGATTTTAAATAACTATATGTACTGATGTTGTATGGGAAAAAGTCGAAAATGGTGTGCATACTTCACTATTTACAAGGCAATAATTATTAGTTATTTGTGTATCTGTTTTGGACGATTGTTTTTAGGCAATTTCGCGAGAGTGCCTAAAAACAATCGTCCAAAACAGATACTCAAAAATTTTTACACTCGCCAAACCATGAAACACTGAATATGACGCGTCAAAAGTTATCGGAAACCACACTTTTTTAGTTATCTCTCAGCAGACCTTGCAAACAGGTCTAGGGATTCAGACGATGTTTTGCTTAATGGTGGAGTTTGTTTATGTTATTCGTCAAAGAGAGAAATTTGATACGAAGGCGGAGCTCACTTTCCGTATCAACGAGTAGTGTGATCGACTCGTTCGTCTTTGTATCGCGTATTTTCGGTTTCGTCTTTATTCTTATACTTCTTCTATACATTTAAGTTTAACCTTGAGCGATGTGTAACAATGTGATAAAAATGCTTTGTATTTGGTTTGGTTGTTTGTGTATTTCATGGTGTGACGAGTGTAAAATTTTGTGCATCACTGGATTGAAACCACTCAATCACAGTATGTGTGTGAATTCGTATCCCACGCGAATTATTTTTGCATACGTATGTATGTTGCGTCTCGACTTCGTCAAAAATTATTCTCTCGATATACGAATTCGCACGTATACTGTAATTTCGTGGTTTCAATCCAAGTGATGCAAATAACTATTTCATGTATGGGGTCGAAAACCAGAGAAAAATCTCAAAACTCCCTTATTTTTCCGTCGATGTTTTTTTTTGCGCGAATAGATTTTAGAATTTATGACATTTATTTATTTTTGAATTGAAATATATGACAGAAAAAACATTTTAACTCTGCACTATAAATCGTTGTGAAAATAGCGTTTTGTTGGGTTGGTTTGTCTGGGAGAAATAGGAAATTTTACCTTGAGCGAATTGCGTCCAGAGCGAAGCGAGCTCTTGGTAAAATTTCCAAGCTTCTCCCCTTGGTTAACAATTAACTATTTAACGATGCTCGTTTTTAACAATTGGTGTTTCAAATGAACCAATCCGGGTCGATCCGGCTCCAGGATTTACACGTGAACGACTACGCCACATAGCAATGGCACCATCCACATTCGAATGATCTTTATAGTCAAGAAAAAGTTTAGAAATAACTTGCTTTGTTCTCAAATACTGTAACTTTGTGCATACCTCCTCTGTAATCAATCGTAATTCCAATAGCATATTCATTTTCAATATTGACTTCCCACGTTTTTCCATCTGGTATTTTTTCACTGTTTAAATTAGAAATAGCAGCATCGAATACTGGGGCCATATAATTAACCACAACACCACTACCCAGAAATGCACCACAAACATAGGCCCCAGATCTAGCTCTCGCTTCGCCTGCACAATTATTTTGAAAATACGTTTTTAAAATTTCAAGGCATGATTTGGCGTCCGCCCACTCCGCTCGGTTGTAATTTCCCCACCAAGTCATGAGAGGTGTACCAATTAACGTAATGTACGGTACCCAGCACGAAGGAGATATAGTAAAGTTTTGGCCGACGACGGCAAACTTAGTTGACATGTCATAAATGTTGGCAGACTGTCGAAAAAAAATTACCAAACCAGAGTTATAGAAGTCGATCCCTTTCAATTTTGGAAACGACCGGACTTACAATATTCGTTCCAGGCGAATCCTCAGATGGAGCAGTAATCACAATTTGAGCTACTGCGAAAAGCCCAATCAATTGGATGAAGAGTGCCGCGTATGTTGACATCTCTAATCTAAATTAATTTTTATTTACCTTTCTACTATGAATCGAAACTAAACGAAACCACTGTTGTGTGTTCGTAAAATGAGGTATTGAATTGTGAAGGGCGTTTATATATGAGTCCACTATCTCAAGTAGCATATCCACTAATCCACTTGTGTACGACGAAATAATTTTAAGAAATCTTTTCCAGTTTTTTATCGACTTTTAGTGAGACGAGATCAATAATGGAAAATTTTACACGGATAGATGAAGGTTCGCTAGTAAAGATTGTAACAATACGAAAATTATGATGAACCTGTTAGACCTGTTATTGATGAATTATTATTAATGGTTCGAAAAGTAATTTGTTAAATCAGATCTCACGGCTTTGAAGATTGAACGTTGGTTTTTACTGTTCTTGTCATGCTCATACAGTAGCAGCGATCAGACCGATGTCTGTAAATATTATTCGGAACACCTGGGTCTGACTAGAATAACTCAAAGTTGAGAAACATTTCGACCCAAATTCGCAGTAGTCAAAAAATCGCTCAAATTTTATATAACTGCGATAGCATAACTCTTTATATAGAGTGTTTAAGTGAGAGAGACGACGACACGACAACCTATTGTTCCATCTCGGGGTCTGCTGTCAGATTCTTTTGTATTATGAGAGCAGACCCCGAGTTGATTTTGCTTAGGTTCTTTCAGAACTTTGGATTTTCCATCTCACTCTACTTAAACACCGTATAATATCATTTGTCATGTTACACACATGTTATGTATACTTGTAAGTAACAATGTACTAGTCCAAGTTTTGGCATTAGGCTAACTTCAGCCCGATCTAAGATCGATTTCAAAATTATCTTAACATCTCACGTTCGACTGAAAAAATTGAAATTGAAGAATTTACTGGAAATCGATGAGTATCGTTGATTATGTTCAAAGATAGCATGAAGATGTCGCCACACATACTACTCCCTATTGCCAATCGGTACGCGCATAATATACAGATTGTGTGCTAAGTTTTTGTCAGAAGTATACACATTGTTTAAACGCCAATACTGCAAATTACAATTTTAAAGTACAACAAAGACCAACGCACTGTAAGCATGAGTGATCGTAGATACAACTGACAAATAGAGTACTATTTCTTACTAAACAAGTTATTTTACCGTTCGAAAATTTGTATGACATCAGTTGCAGTACTATACTTAGAGTACCACTCATGTGCGAAGTGCGTTGCAAAGGCTCATGTTTTTCCATTTGTTTGTTTTCGTATTTTATCGTTAAAACAACCAACACCTGAATTTTTACTATAGATTCAACACAATGGTGATGCATTTCACAGGCATATTGAATCGCAGATAACTACAGAAGAGCATATCCAGCATATCTCTAGTATATAGTAACTAGGCACCACCTTTTGGGTGGGTCAGGTCCCTTGACTGACTAACTGATATTTTCTCATTAGATTTTTGTAATTGTAACAAAAATATCATAAATTGATCTTGCTCAAATGCTTTAGTATCACGGTACGAATTTTTAATAAACATGTCCACTTCCATCTCGGTTCTTTTCATAGCCGACTTAGAGGAGGCATGCACTACTCAACGGCACATGTTGCAGGCGCAACCGCTTTGCCGTTTCTGAGAACTTGGAATATCGTTGCCTGACCCCACGGAAGTTGCTGGACCGGTGTTTGAAACTGGAATCGATCGAGGGACAAATTCAAAGATAAAACATGTAAAAATTGTTTCTCTCGGTTTTTATTCATTTTTATAAACCTAAATTTGTATCAGAATATGAAACAAATTCCACCCATGGAGTGGGTTCTATTCTTAACAAAAATTACCCTAATCTATTTATCCAGAACCATGGAAACTGGCCCGATTCAGGAGAAACAGGAAACTCAAACTCAAACTAAATTAATATCACACAAAACAAAATTTATAAAATGTAATAGACTTCATCTAACTTCTTCAAATCCCCTTCGAACGTTCCCATTATGCAAGCGGCGTTAGAACGTTGAAGTGAAATAGAGATTCAAATATGTCTTTGATTTCTTTTCGTTGGTTACATTTGCTAACAACTTTCCCAAAATGTCAATGAATTGAATTTCTTCAGTACACCGATTTTCTCTCGGTCACTTGGTCGCAGAGCAATAGAAGCTGAAAGTCGTAATTTTACCTTCTTCAAAGTGTTATGTCTCCACGACGAAGCGCCCAATCCAGCACTGTAATAACGATTCTAGACTAGGGTTATGTGCCCTTTCGAATGGCAATAACAAAATTTTTAAAGTGGTTTCGTTTGGTACATTTTCATAAAAGTCACTTTTTTGATACCCATGGTGAACTTTGGCAACTTCCATACCTTGCCAGTTGACATATTTCAACACGACATACTTTGTAAACGTTAGACTGAAGTCTAAGCTTTCCAATGATCTCAAATATGCCATATATCGTCGTAATTTTTTGTGCAAAATTGTTGGCAATACGACGAAAATAAAGCCTAATGTGTATCCGCCTTTACATGTGGCATTCCAGACACATGATAGTATTTTTCGTACCAACACAGGAAATGAGGATTTTTTCAGCACCAGTCCTAAGCTTTCCTTAAGTTTAAGAAAAATGAGGACGTGTGCTGAAAAAATCCATTTCATGTCGAGGTACGAACAACGTTTTTTGCACAGGACAACTGAAATAGACTAGACACATCAATTTACTTGAAAAAAATCCAACATCACATTTACCATTTTAAATTTGTTCAATCATATAGTCATGGAAAAATGTATGTAATTCCTTTCTCGCACAATAAATCGTTAAGAAATTAAGTTTTCATACCTAGGACCCGAAAAGTGCGACTTCGTCGCACTTTTTCTCCGTCCAATATGAAAAATACTATTCGTGCCACGGACTAAAAGTCTTTTTTAGCGTATTCGATTCCAGACCTCACCTTCGGCTCTGTCTGGAAACTTCTCACACGCTAAAAAAGACTTTTAGTCCTAGGTAATACCTAGGTATACGAAATGTACTATTTTTCCCGCAAGATATATCGTTCGGGAAAACCTAACATTTTATAACAAAAAATCATGGCAAAATATGTTGTATTTCTGTTGGTCGGTGCACAAAATATTATTGAAATGTAGCATTTTAAAATACCGCATTTCAAGGATAAGTCCTGAAACTGTACAGTGTATTAAACATATTTTTGCACTGTAAAGTCTGTAAAAAGGTTTTTTTTATACAAAATGGTAATCAATTTGCAGCTGTCATTTGCCCTTGCTCAAAACCATAATATGAAAGTAAATTCTAATTCTGAATTATTCTAGTTATTTTCCTAACGCATGCTAAAACGCTTTTTTACCGAATGAGAGGTTTCCAGCTCGAGCCGGAGGCGAGTGCTGGAATCGAATTCGATAAAAAAGACTTTTAGCATAACCGGCTCGAGCTTACTTACTTACTTAGCAGCCTTTGCCAACCCAAGCGGGTTTTGGCTGACTCTACTAACTTCCTCCAATCGTTCCTGTCCTCGGCCAGACTTCTCCAATCCGCGACCCCCAATGATCTAGTACGTCCTTCAAATTTCCTGTCGAGGGCTTTCTTGGCAGTTCGGTCATCATTCATCCTAGCCACATGCCCCGCCCATCGGAGCCTCGCTGATTTTACTGCAGCTGTGATGAAATTTTTCCCAAAAATTTCGGACAATTCCATATTCGTTCGTCTTCTCCAACCATCTGCTTCATGTACTGGTCCACATATCGATCTTAAGATTCTTCTTTCAAAGCAGTTCAGCATCTGCTCTTGTTTGTATGTCATGGACCACGTCTCACGACCATACATGGGTCGAACTACAGTTTTATAGAGTCAGAGTTTTGTTGCACGGGATACAAGTGAGCTTTTGAACAGGTGTTTCAGTGCATAGAAGCCGAGATAGAAGCTTCTGCTTCCTTGCGTAATTCTCATTTTGATCTCCTCCTCTATATCACTGGTTACGTTTAATGTCGAACCTAAATAGTTGAATGACTGCACGACTTCAAAATTGTACGTATCCATGGTCACATTTTGCCCCACACGAGATCCTTGACTGCGCTCTAATGCCATATACTTGGTTTTCTCTTCGTTTAACACGAGTCCAACTTTACACGCTTCTCTTTCCATTTCTATGAAAGGTTCCTTGACTGCTATGCTAGTGTCCTTCTTCCTATCAGGTCAGCATCGTCAGCGAAAGCCGTTAGCTGATTACTCGTATATAAGATGGTGCCAGTCCAGTTCATTGACAAGGCTCTCACAACTTTCTCTAACACCAAGTTAAACAAAATAGTTGAGAGCTTGTCACCTTGTCTAAGTCCTGTTTCAATAAAAAAGGCATCGAAAGCGTGTTGTCGACCAGGATCTTGCATCTCGTATCGGTAAGCGTCGCTTTGGTTAAGTTGATGAGTTTGGTTGGGATGCCAAATTCATTCATAATATCAAACAAAGCTTGTCTATCTATGGAATCGTATGCTTGTTTGAAGTCTATGAACAGTTGGTGAATATTAATGTTGAACTCCCATGCTTTTTCCATTATTTGCCTCAAAGTGAAAATCTGATCCGCGGTAGATCTACCGCGTCTGAAGCCGCACTGGTAGTCACCTATTATTTCCTCCGCATATATTGACAACCGCTGGTACAATATTTCTGCCAGGATTTTATATGATACGTTCAGCAGACATATTCCTCTATAATGTCCACATTCCAATTTGCTTCATTTCTTATGAATCGGTATTAACAGACCAATTTGCCAAGCAACAGGAAGCTTTTCTCCTTCCCACACCTTTTCTGTTATCTGGTGTATTCGATGCCACAGTTCCGGTCCTGCTGCTTGGATCAGTTCAGCCGGTATGTTATCCTCAACAGGTGATTTCCGTGTTTTCAATCTGTTAACTGCTTCAATTACCTCCTCATAAGTTAATGCTTCAATGAGTGGCTCCGCACGCTGATACGCGTTTTGCCTAGCTCGTGGTATTGGTGGTTTGTTCAGCAAATTCTGGAAGTAATCTTTCCACCTCCGTATTATACCATCTGTATCACCAAGTAATTGTCCGTCATTGTCCTTAATTTTGTTTGTTCGTGTTTGAAAGCCTTTGCGATGTACTTTAATAATTCGGTAGAATTCTCTCACATTTCCGTTACGATTCAGCGATTCCAGAAATTAAATTTCACGATTCAGATGTTCTCTTTTTTTCCTTCGAAGCAGCCTGTACGCTTCAGCTTTTCTTCTGGAATACTCTTGCAGGCTACGTCGTGTTCTTTGCTGGGTCGCTTAGAGTCGGGCGTTTTTCTTGGCTTCTACAGCAGCTTTACATTCATCATCGAACCACACACTATGTCTTCGCGAGGTGACCTCACCTAGAATTTCGTTTGCGGCGGTTGCGACGATATCAACGTTTTGATGAGCCAACTCATTCATGTCATCCCCTCTAGCGTCTTCATCTAGCGTCATCTCCTCTTGAATTTTTCAACCGGCTCGAGCTGGAATTCTCTTATTCGCTAAAAAAAAACATGCTGTCCTGCTTACTGTACTTGTATAAAGCGAAAAAACAATTCAACTTAGCGTGCACAAAATGTCGCTAAAGTTCTCAGTTTCGAAGTAAGACATAATAATCAGCCGAATTTTATTAACAATGTTTCAATATTTTGAAAGCATCTCTTTCAGCAAATGTTTTAAGTCTCTTCGCTATGAATTATCAAATCATTACAAAAACTTACGGTATAGAGTTTTTGTAGGTCTGCGTTTATAAACTTAAATTGCACTTAATTCAGATGTCCTATCTAACATGCCAATTTTTATGGCATTTATTATCGCATTACTGAATTAGCTACTGAAATCATATATAGTCTAAGCCATACATTCTTTGTGATACGAATATTCCGACGACGGTTTGAATACACAGCGTTACTTTCACTTATCGGATTTCGTCCAGATAAAAGAGAGAATATGTGTGTAAAGGCTTTTCCGGCCTTAGAATTATATGTATACGGGGAACGAAAGAAAGATAAATTTGAAAATAGGTCAAAGATGTTACGTTGGATTGGTGGCTGGTAACCAACAATTTGCTCCCATTATTACACATCAGATTTTGGGTGATTCGTTGAAAACTTGTTTGGTAAACTTCTTTTGAATTTGAGAAACTGTTGGTGATGGTGCTTGGCATAATACGATGCCTACTTAATCAACGAATGAAAAATCATTAAATTGAAAAGCTTTTTATTTGATAAATGGCTTTTGAAATACGTTACGTTTTAGGTGCGTGGGTGTGTTGTGTTAGGTATACGCTGTACTGATGGTTCGTGCTATTTATACGAAACGGTGATGAACATAAGTGCTATTTGATTGAATTACAAATTTATTTTATTGGGGAGTTTATTTATGTGCTACAGCGTTTTGAGCGTTCGCTTTATGCGCAGAGAATGGCTTTTCGATCCTGAAATTACGAAATAGAATCCACTGCGTAGAAAAAGTATCAGAGTTAGGTGTGTTATTGGTTTGAAAGATTTGCGCGAGATTTCTTCTTATTTTTATTAGGTCTAATTTGTTCCACTCATTAACTGAATTGTTATTTTTTTTAAAAGGGGAAACAAGCAATGAACATTGACTTCACCGGGGAAAAAACTTTATTAAAGTTCAAAAGCAACTGTAAACATCACAAACGAGTTTGGTTTTCTTAGCCGCATATCCGTGCTTAGCATCGCAAATGCTATTGGGACCAATTACAATAGCACACTACTGCCTCGCTGAATTGCAATCTATCGAAACTCTACTTCTAATATATTTTAAACGCATAAATTGAAAATACGAAAACCTATGAGTAGAACCAGGATCTATTGCGTGCAATGTGTACTCAAATATTACCCGTGTTACTACTTAAGAATAACTCGCTTAATCATTATTCGAATACACAACAGTTTTAAAAGCCTGACACTAATTTCGAATTAGAATCTTATTTAACTATGCATCCATTTGCTGTTGAATGTATAAAATAGCAGGGGTTACTACTGAGAATTTCATAATTAAAACGATTCAACATCCGGTATGCTGCAATGTCATCTAATTTGGGGTTCAGATACCGCACAATCACCACATCAGTCGATTTTCAGTTTCTTTGATTTTAAGAAGTTCGAGAAATTGAAGAAATGTTTAGAATGGGATAGTTCTGAATAACAAGCCCTGCTATTGCAACCACAAAATGTATGAATAAAATGGAAATGAACCTGCAGATTCACAAAATGAATGCTCCAAATTTTCGTATATTTTCGTTTTTGATAAATTGAAAAGCAAACAAATCAGTTTTCCATAAAGTCCGTTCCTAAACTAAAATCTAAAAACTTTCGTGTTGATTTATACTCTCATATAAACTGTACCTACATATATTCGAAATGAAAATGCTATCATAAGCTCGACCCTTTAAAGATAAATATTACATGCAACCACATCAATGATTTTCAAATTCGAAGCTTTGGTGTAATAGAATAGTATTCTTTCAACACCAAACCATCAAAATGGTTTTACGTATGCAATGCATTATTGTTCGTTCTATATACATATAGTATTGTATTTATGCAGTGCATTGCACAGTCTGCACATATATTAAGGGTGCATGTATAAATATTGCAGTTGTAGAAAAATGTGAGTTTCATGGATTTTATACCATACATGAATGGAAATGGAAAAATAAACCGAAAGCCAGAAAAACATTCCGTTTTCCAGATATTGTGGGACCATTCACAAATTACGTACTCGCTATAGCGCTTCTGACCAAAGCAGACTATTCATACATTTTTGAAAGTTTCTCCATACATTTTGGAGGATCCGATGGAGGGAAGGTATAAAATTTCGAATTTGGTGAGTGCGCAATTTATGAATGACCCCATATTGATGTTGCTGAGAACGAGTAAAAATGGATGCATGTAGGCGAAACTAAATACGAACGCAATGGGAAAGAGCTGTTTCGCCCGCAATATTATTGTATTGCATATTGAAAGTTGGAACTTCCATGACCAAGACCAAAGGTAAACTGAATTTAGTTATTTCTGTGTGTAACAGAACTGTTCGGTATCTGTGCTGTGTATCTTTTCAATGTGCTTTTAATGATAGCGGAACATACACACCATATCAACTACGAGGTACCATTTTAGGTTAATGATGCACGTTTTAACAAAAACAAAGAAAGGTTGCCATTTGATGTTGATTCAAGCATTACCTCGAAAAATACACAAACCCTTGATTTTGAATTTTCACGCTACGATCTCGCCACTGTCCGAAATGGATGTATATCATGAAGAGCTACTTCTGTTGTTCGAAATATAAAAAAAAAAACATTTGAATTACCATGATTTCCACTGTGTACGCTATCTGTGCCTTCTGTTCAGCATATGTGTAACGTATATGCTTTTTGTTTCGATTGCAAATGTTAAAGTAGTTTTACTTTGTACAACTAGAGTCTAGAGTTCTAAATGGCATCATATACAAAACTTTGAGCTAAAGAGAATGGAATTTAACATCACACCGGTTAAAGTTTGGCAATTTGTAAAGATCGTGTAAAACAACGATTATTATTGTTGTACATGAAAATTAGCAAAATTATACTTTGTATCACCTCTATAATGTGCATACTAAACACTCGAGCAAGGAGGTGACGAAAGAAGTTTTTTTTTACCAAAAGTAACTTAGAACAGATCAGTACTTATTACCTAAACGGTAACATGATAAGACAATTACTATTAAATACATCCCAATGTAATAGTATACCGCAACGACCGTAACGAAAGGGTTTATATTAAGAAAATTATAGTCGAGGTGGGATGGTCGCTTGCCAGTGGTACAACTATCAAGTGTGTACAAGTGTGTAGCACCTTTAAGTTAACGAATAAATGGAATTGAGAAAGAAATTGAGCGGAAACTCTCCGGCGGAAAGTCACCTAGAAATTGTATGTATTTGCACCCTTAGGATAAAACAGCCAACGAAAGAAATGGAATTGAGATAAAAATTGAGCCGAAAGTGACATATTTCGAAACCATTTATCACGAAAAGTAAAAATTAATCAGAACCGCCTTCTCACTTAACGAAATGACGATGTGTCCTGTAATTAAAATAATTTGCTGTTGTTGAATGGGAAATAAAATTTCACCAGCAAAAAATTAATTTAACTTTTTGAGCTTTAATTAATTGGACTCTCACTTTGTAGCGACTGTCAGGTTCAGTGAGTAGAGTTTTAATTTTCTTTGATCATTTAAGTGAATAATTCCGTTCGTTTCCTTCAAATCAAATATCAAATCATATAATTTGATTAAGGTGTCGTTCATAAAGTATGCCACATTTTCATACCCATTCCTCCCCTTGTAGCACAGAAATTTACGAATATGTATTGACACATGTATTACAATGACGACAAAAATAAAAGCGATACATCCGGTTGCTGTTGTGCATAGCCAAAAGGCAAATTAAAACAAACATCCAGTCAGATGTTTTCCTAGATTTTCCACCGCTTTTACCCATAGAACAAAGGAAAATTTATTTTGCTTACATAAGAGTCCAGACCCCTTAGAATGCTAACGGGATTAATGGATGAAACCTTCAAAAAAAATATTTGTTTCAAAGAGTTGAACATATTTTAATTAACAGACCCGATTTAATTACGCCAGTGATTGAATTGACACCAATGAAAGGTTAATATTCAACATATTCTTACAAAGAAGAATCGAGCTGTAAAAAATGAAATAAAATCTCACGCAAAGAATAATCTACGCGGAAAATTACATCCCTGTATATTCCTACAATCTCTACTATCATTGATAGTCGCTTTAATAAATTTAATAATAATATTTTGCTTCAAGTTATCACCTCGATTAAAGCAAATATAATAATTGAAATAATACTTGATAATGCCAGAAAGGGAGAATGAAAATTTAATATTGTTATTTCCGAGAAGTCATAGATTGGAAGATTAAATTTTCCAAGGAAATTCAATCTGTGCAATTATCGAAATCTCAATTATTTTCAAGTAAGTGTAAGTCGAATTAAATGGAGTTGATATTTTGTTGACGTGAATTATAGAAAATGTGGTGTCGTTGGAAAGGTGAGACTGCCAACATATCAGAATTAGCCCGTTTATTTACGAAAAATTATCACATGTGAGTTTCAGGTGATGCTGAGCTTCGCGACTGTGACCAAATATGAAGGAAAAACTTTGAGCTTCTGTCGGTCTCTACGTAGACGGTCTATCAAAATATTTTTTTTGGATTTTGGTGTACTCTACTCCTACAACTATTTTTTAGCTTTATCCCTCAAGTATCCACGCCTCTATGACCTTTTGAAAATCGTGTTTTTAAAACTTTAATGTGTCTCTACCGGCTTCTCTTGCACTCATGGCATCAAATTTTTCTACTACAGCTATTAGAATTCCAACCACTACCAATTGCAACCCAAATGAGTTTGCCACTGCCACTAACGGTACGGATGAAAATCAAAAATTTTTGTGTAACCTTGTTAAGGGCTCCGAGCTGACTAATAATATCCAAAAATATCAAAAGTGCATCGAAATACTTAGTTAAAATTCATTTAACCGCAACGTGTAGCATGTGGTCCAACGTGAAATTCACGTTAAAATACGACTGGTAAATTAGCGCGAATTTTGAACACAAAATATGTTCCTGCATCGAGTACACCTGATGAAGCAAAGATCGGTGCATATTCAAGAGAATCTCTACCTGACATAGATTTAGATTTAATCAGTTAGGGTGATCATTTCTGCAACCAAAGTCTGCAGATAATGATTAACAAACTTTTCCTGATCGACGAAATGTTAAATGAACTCATCGATACTGAAAAGTGATTATTATACAAGAAAAAGGAAAGACAAACGTATGTCGATATATTCATTAAATCTGCTACTTCTTTTGTTCAAAGTATCTCGTTTGATATAAAATATTTTGCTAAGGAGAATGTATAATCCACATCTTAGTACTTACGTTCAACGTATCTGTGGATAAAACATAAAACTACCTTGGTTTGATGTTGTTAAAAATAACCAAGTTCTATTAATAACAAGCTTTTATAATTATAGATCGAATTTCTTTTGGTCACTACACAAGAGTTAACAATCAAATCAATTGAATTGAAATATCCTGATATACAACAAAATTGAAATCGTCACATTGTGGTCGTTGTTGTAAGTTATTTTTTTAGTGAATTTTCTCGGAATGATTGTCCTTACATCGCTTTTTCATATAAAATCACAAACGGTTTACATGTCACAGTTATTAAGACCGATTACGGTGATCGTCTGATGCTACGTTTTATTCGAACTTCAAAGATAATTTTGTACGACAGAAACACGTGTAATTAAATAACAGAAGGACTAAATGGTTAAACCAACCCACACGATACTACATACCATTCGTCTATACATATCTATAAACACAAAAGTACAATAGAAGAAAATAATAGAAAACCCGAAATGAAACCCTTTTTAACAAAGTTAGATATATCGAAGACCGATTCTGATAATTAATCCTAGATGTGTATGAAACTAAGGTAGAAAATCCTTAAATGTTTCCGATTCGGTGAATTCTTATTGTTATACTGAGACGTTAAACTTTTTGTATATTATTTGCTGGATTAGAATTTATTACATTGGCATATTTGGCTTCCACCTCTAGGCTTTCACAATGTAATTTAAATTGAAATTTTTATTTCAGCAAATGAACATTAACTCGATGTGGCAATTAGATATTTATTTGATTAAGCTCTAGAGAGCACTCTATGTATTTTCCAATTTCAAACTCAATTAAAAAACTAAGAATTCCAATTAATTAAGTTTTTGGTTTTTGCTCCGTTGCTCTGTATACATTTTAACTTCGAAAATGATCAAACAAATTTCAACTAACTTCTGCTGAGCAGTAGGACTATTAATCGTTTATTTTAGCGGTGAATATTGCACGATAAAACAGCGGATTGATGCATAACATCCCAATCAATTTCCTATCTCAAATGTTTAGCGTACCGACCAAAAAGAGATCAATGTCATGAACATTGACACATATGCTCAAATAAAATGATTGTTCAGAAGCGTAAACGAGTATTTTTAGAAAGCGCATCGTATCAATAATTTCGCTTTCTATCTAAAAGTCTGCAGTTTACAGTTCGATAGAGTATGGCAATCATACAAAAGAAAACAGCGAGTGATTGATTAATGCAATGCGTTATATTCCAAAACGGGAGGGTTTCACTGGTAATCTTTTGAAATTTTCTGAAAGAAAATCTTACATTGACATTGACCGTACAATGGGGGACGGAAATACAAAGACGAAAAGAAAATAAGCTTTTGCCAATTGTTCGATTCTGAAGGCCGTCAAGTCTATCTATTATTAACAATCGATCAATCGGTATACACATTGCCACCACAGAGTTTATTATCACTTTAAACGGCGAATCATAAACATCACTTTCAAATATCTTCGAAAAGTGGTCTGATAATTCGTTCGGTTTTTTTTTTATTTGTTAGTACAAACATGGACTTAGGAGCAGATATCGAGGCCCAGGCGCAAGTTAATTCGGAAGAGAATCAAGAAGACAGCAGTGTAGTGAATGAGCGCTTGGAGAGCCGGTTAGTGAACAAATTTTGACAGACGTTTCGAATGTGAAAATTTTATTGAGAAAATGTGAAAATTCGATTGACACCAAATTTCAGATTGCTTGAAGACGATGTTGGTGAATGCAAAGAATATATTATCAGAGAGAAACCGATTGGAATTTCTCCCAGTTTTGTGATTGCACCCAAAGACGTCTACGTCCTATCTAGTCAAACGGGTGTGATTGAAACACGAATTTTTTCTCTACCGAAACCAATAGTTAGATGGTACAAAAATGGACATCTCATCACCAGTACACAATTTCCCAAAATAAAGGTAAACCAACCTACAAACGTAATAAATCACATCTAACGGTAAAATGATTACTCGGAATCGTTTGCAGAAGCATCACAACATACCGGAGACATATCAATTAGAAATACCCCAGCCAATCGCTTCTGATGCGGGTGAATACACATGCATTGCTCGAAACTGTTACGGAACTATCACAGCGTCAGCAAATCTTCGTATTATTGATTTGGAAACGGACGAGCATCCGACATTTTTGAAACGTTTGAAGAGAACCGATATCGTTTCGGAGGCAAATAGTCATCTCACAGTTATAGTTTCCGGAGAACCGAAGCCGAAAGTGGAATGGTTCAAAAATTCAATGCCGTTGAAAGAGAGTAAACGCATTGAGGTAATCTATTAACAGCTATATGTCGATTTTGACCTAACAAATACTGTTACTTCTTCAGATATGTCACCGGGAACCGAGAAGCTACGTCTTACGCTTCAGGAATGCTTTACCGGAAGATACAGGAGTATATTCTTGTGTGGCGCACAATAACTCTGGTACCACTAGCACTTCAGCGATGGTTTACGTCGAAACACCGGAGAATCTGAAGAGAGTATGGTCCCGAGATGTGGCTTTGAGTCAATTGGAGAAATGCCGGTGTCCGGACGGATGGAGTCAGAGAGAAATGGACAATCATATGTATAGAATCAATCTGGCTAATTATCATATGAAATATCGAACGCCATTTGGCCCTGGCTACACCAATCTTTTCTAAGAAAGAAATGCATATGGAATGGATGCATGCATAATACTCTACAATGTACATGTCGTCTTTCGATTTACATTCACGAAATAAATCGGATTACAAAGTGTGATGCCTTTTCCTTTTCCATTATAAACCTAAGAGCATCGTATTTCTATACGGGAATGAAGTATCCATTGGCACTTACAGTCTTTAAACTTTTCTTGTTAATACGAGAAGGCCAATCGACAACCTTTTAAAACGTTTGGCACAGAGATCGGATTCTATTACAATGTAATATCCTTCAATGAAGACATTTTCACATTGTCCTCATTTTTACTGTATACTTGTCACAAAAAAAAAAACCATTTCATTTACTCGCATAGTCGTTTGACAATATTTCGATTAATTATTTTCAAGTATTTTCGGTTCAAAGTGTTCCAAAACTGTTTCATATTTCACATAGAAATTCTGACTGAAATACAATGAATTTTCAAATTGTTTCTTCCGTCCATTATTTACGATATTTTGCCTTGTTTCCGTTATGTTTCATAAAAAAAAAACTTTTCACAATGCCAGCGCGTCGTGTTTTCAGCTTTCATTTTTGGAGACAAGACATTTGTTTTGTCGTTTTCATTGTCAACAAAATGGGGAAAAGTAAATACATGCCACAAGATTTTCACAAAATGACTTTCTACCATTTTCCATTTAATTTTCCACAACCAGAATGATGACAATTTTCCGAAATACGTTGAAATGATTGGTTTTACATTATTGTGTGCTAGGCACCAAGCATTTATATATGGCATTGGATTTGGAAATTTATGAATAGTTCTTTACGTACCGAGAGCCGAAACCATAACAACAATTTTTCCTAATTAGTGTTCGAATATCGTAACTTGGACACATATTTCCGACGTCGTTTAGGAAAAACGTTGCACTGACAAAAAAGTTTCGAAAAACTCAGCTGTTGCAGGTAATTTTGTCTCCAGGTAATCTACATTATCTGCCGCAGCTGTATTTTTTGTATGGCACTACAGCTGTGGCAGCTATTGTAGAATGTAGATTACCTGGAGACAGAGTTACCTGCAACAGCTGAGTTTTTCAAAACTGTTTTGTCAGTGTGTTACTAAATTATGCTAAAAGGCTCGTGCTAGAAACCTCTAATTCGCCAAAAAAACCTTTAAGCATGCATTAGGAAATTTTATGACATCGAGTACTTTATTAGACTCTAGATGTGTAATTATGACAACAGACACATCCTGAGCCTAATTAAGTATTTGTACCGAGATTCATACAACGCCACAGAGGCATCTAACGTTTGAAAATTTTGCATATTCTGATGCTGAGTGGCATAAATAAATATAAATGTTATCGTGGCGCGGTAAAACGTTTGACTCTTTGCTCTCAGTTTAATATTTTCATTTTATTTCATATCATTTTACATGAACATCTTTACTGACTCTTAATCGAAATGAAAAACTTCTAAATATGTACACAAAATGCTATGAAATACTCATCTATTGCTTCGCAGTCCACTTCTACATTTTTTTTTCAGACAGAGGTTATAGTATTCCAACTTCACTCAAGGTTACTCAAAAAATATACATGTATAAACAACTTTGAAATTCCCCAGAGCTTATTTACTGATTCGCAGTAATTCCATATCTTCAAATTTGACCAAAAGCATTATGAAGCTTTCCAGCTTTACTACTGTGTGTTAAAATGTTACCACGTTACCAGGTTATGATATTTGACACAAAATTTTAAAATTCCTCATCGAATTCAAATTTTGCGCCAACATATACTGGGAATCGATTGACTGGGAACATCGATGACTTTTAAACTCTGATAAATCTGTGTTTTCTTAACGTGAACAAGCTGTAGCGACAGTAACAGATTTCTTCATACGTTCTTAAAATGTGCACAAATGTGGTACACGATACATGATTCTTTGGTATATTAGATTACAAACCTATAACGCTTTTTATTGTAGTTCAACAATATAAGTATTGAAAATTTGTTGCATTCCACTGCTTTTGACAAAAGTACGGCGAAATTCATTGTTTTCGCATCATGAACTACGAAAAACATATTTTCGTTCGTCTATAGATATTTACCTACATAATAGCAAGAGTTTAAATTAAAATTGGTTGGAAATTGTGTGTTCATAATTTGGCTTGGTTTTAAAAAATAACAAAAAATGAGGAAAAGAATTTTCTTGAAAACGTTTGATTTTTGTATGCATTAAAGGCACAACACCCACAGCGGTGTCGCCAACGTCTTATTAAATATAAATTCATAAAGGATGATAGAATTTTATGGAGAAAAAATATAACTATGAGTGACATTTACCACATTCTTTAACGTTGAGGACGAGAGAATTTCTAAATTAAGAATATCCTCGAGATAATTTTGCATAAAATCACATCATTTAATTGAAATAGTTGGTCAATTTTCTTTATTAGTTATTTACAGTTGGTGACTCTGAAATTAGTAATTCAATTAGTTTCAACTGGTTAATTCATACAAACAAAACTGTTTATTTATAATGCTGAACTAGTTACATGCGGTCATAGAGGTAGACTACCACACTTACGCAGTAGTGGTAAAACCGTATAAACACGTAATAGAAGTTTTATTTGTATGAGTGGACCAGCTGAAACGAAATGAATAACATATTTCAGAGGCACAGAGTAACGTGCCATTACTAGCGATAAATTTAGCTAATGAAGTGAATTATGTTGTTTTGAGGCGAAGCCGATGTCAATGAGCACACATAAACATTTTAAAAATTTTGGCCGGTTCACAGCGTGAAACACTAATCAAAAAGGCTTCATTTTAGGCGGTGTACATTCAATAATACAGTCGATAATACAGAGGACAGAATCAAAGCACAAGACAGACTCGACCATGAGGCAAGTACTCTTACAATATCACGACGGATATTCTGTTTGCTGCAGACAAACGATTCCAATTTTGTGAACTTCTTTTATAATTCAAATGTACAAAAATTTGATTAATTACAATTCAATTGCATTTGCAGCCACTGTCCATGCATGCATATTGCAGATGTCATGATGCAGTTTAAAATGTTATTTGTCAATGTTGGTGCATACATCACTATGACATACAAAATAATGTTAAATTATCTCTGGTATCGTTATTATGACAGAACATATAATCGAAATTCCCAAATCACCTATACGCATTATCACTAGTAAAATCATTAGCATGTGTGTCTGGTTACGGGCTGGTTCATGATAATTAACGTCACAGCTATTATGTCTGCATACATGTTCGAGAGATAAAGACCTCTCACATATTCCGAAAGCTTACTCGGATAACGTTATTGCAGAGGCATCTGTAATGGACAGGGACGACAAAGACAAGCGACAAACACTGGCTAGTGTTCTTGATGGCATACTTGAGTTTTCAATTTCGGATGTCAAACCAAAATTTTCGGGTTACCTGAACCTGACCTGATTTGCCCTGAAAATTTTCAGGTTCATGACAGGTTCGGATTAAAACCGAAATTGAAAATTCAGTCTTAGGTCGGGGTAAACGGTAAACCATATCACATTCAGGTCAGGTTTAGGTCGAATGAGAAATTGATAATTCTGGCTTATGTCAAGAACAGGTCAATGCAAATCCGTTCGAAGCCCAGAAAGGATGCGAGAATACATTAGTAGTGTTTCGGTTTAAATGATGTAAGGGTTGTATGCAGTACTCTACGCAATGGGTTAGTAGGTGGCAATGTAGACATAATCAATATTGCTCGTGTAATTCACTGAAACGTGTGATGATTTCTGGGTACAATCAAACTTTTTCGCCGTACACCTGCATTAAATTTGTATAATGTGTAGAGAGTAGAAGCAAATTTAATAAACCAAGGCATTTTTTTGCAATAAAAGGCAATATTTGTTCGCGTCTTCGTTCGAAGCTACAAAACTTTTTTAAACGACCAACTTTCCTCTGAAATAAGGCTAAGACTAATTAAAACAGCGGGAAAACGTCACATAACTAATTCTCTGCCGTTGATTATAAATGCTTGAATTATTCAAATTGTTGATATCGTTTCGGTATACTCGTACTCATTACGTTTTACGTTTCTTATGAATTTTGAAGAAATATCATCTTTTAACTGCCACCACATTGTGTCTTTGTCTTCATATCTTTTATTATCAGCAAATTATGTTGTTGGTATGCAACATACACGACACATTGTATCAAATATTTATGCAGTCTTCGCAATAAGACGTGCCAAATGTAAGCAGAATGTCCATACTGATTATTCTCATATTTTGCAATTCAGATTACCCCTTTAACATTATACATATCGCACTTCTAGTACAGTCTCAAGTCTCAAGTTAACATATAACATTGAAACATATATACGTATACTCAATTACCGTTGGAATTTTCGGTTTGGAATACCTTAAGGATTTCTGAACTTCCCACTACGTGTGTAATAATAATTTAAATGTACAGAGATTTTGGTTAAGGTCATTTGGCATAGTTGGAATTTAAATTAAGAAAATCTAGGTAAACCCATGGTATGACTTTGATAAAGGTAAATAGGTATCAAGATTTCATGACAAATTTGTTTTGAATTGTTTTGCTTTATGCGACCATAAACCAGCATTACGAAAAGTCCCATTAAGTCGAGAAAAAAACAAACATTTACGTTGTATACCCATTAAACTTTACTGTGATTCTTTGGAGTAAATCTGGCGAAAACAAAGTTTCCCGTCAGCCAGCCGTCTGATATCACAAAGACTACAGTGTCATTGCATTCTGTTGCCCAGCTCCGTACAAGAAAACGTCGTAAAAGTTTGTGTTGAATAAACGATTGTGTGACAAAAAGGAGCATGGAGGATAGTCACTTTAATTGTAGTCTAATGCGACTAAGGTGTGTGGCATTGTCTTTAAATTAATTTTAGCACAAAATCGTGTCATAAATGGTTCAAATGCTGCGGATGGCTAAATTTTTCAACAGGTTGAAGGATCTTGGAAAGACTGCACTAATGATTGCAGTGATACTAACTTCTGACTCAGATCACCCAATTCGATCACTGCATTCTGTTTAGGAACGTCGTACAACAAAATCGTTTCACTGGTTGCGGTGCGAGTGATTCTTTTGAAAAACAGCCTACCGAAATTTCCTGTGGACTTTTTTATATGAACAGAGGAAGTTATAAATTGTGGAAATTGTTATCGTCACTACCGCAAAAATCAGCGATGGCACTGCCTTCAAGTCGGTCTTTTGAGATATGAAATTTAAAAATCAAAATCATTTGTTAGGAAATTAAATTTCCGATTACATTGTCCATGAAAATATTGTTCGGTGAAGTGACAGAAGTGACCGAATTGCCGTCAGCGTCAATCATTGAGAGTCCTGTGAAATAGTGCTCAAATCCACAATTTATTGGTCCACGAAGCCAAAACTATTTTCAAAAAAACCTCTCTTTTTTATGGAAGTTTCTCCAGGTGTATGAAAGGTAAAAACTCGAGGGGTAAACCACTGGCCAAAAAAGTGGGATTCACTCTACTTCCTTTCAATTCATTTCAATTTCTTTCAATGTGTGTTGGGTGACTGAAGTTTTGACAAGTTATTTTTAATCGACGTAAAACAAAAAATTGTTCAACGGTATGTCTCTAAAATGCACTAATCTTTTTATAAGTTCGTCTAAACTTTGAAACGTACAGTAAAAAAAATTACAAATTGGCGGCCATATATTTTTGATTTTACACTGCATCGAGACTGGAAACGGCCTCCGGCACATTTTAGGCGGCTGACAAAATTGGGTCGATTTAGGGTCGCACTTTGTAAACAAAATTAATTTTATAAAAAAATCTGTGCATTTTAGAGCCATACCGTAGAACAATTTTTTGCTTAGAATAACGTTCTGCGTCGAATCGGTCAAAACTTCAATCCCCCATTCCCTTTCAATTTCTATAGATACTAACTGTCAATTTCTTACAATTCTCATTCCTGTCAATTCCATTTAATTACCTCAATTACCGGATCAATTCATCTAATTGCCGGATTCGCTATACTTCCTTTCAATTCATTTCAATTCCGTTCAATTCGTTTCAATTCATTTCAATTTATTTCAATTCCCTTTCAATTTCTAAAGGTACTTACTGTCAATTTCTTTCAATTCCCTTCAATTCCCATTAATTCCTGTCAATTCCTTTCAATTCTTGCCAATTCCGTTTAATTACCGGATTCTCCGTCAATTCCGAGCAGGGTGTGTAATCAATTACCCGAATGGTGTCCCCCTCGTAAAAACTCGTTTAGGGTGTCATTACAAAGGTAATGGCATATAATTTCGGGACAACTCAATATATGAGCAGTTGAAAAAATATGTTAAAATTGGACTATTTTGGCCAACTTTTAGTGGTTCCTCTGGATTGAAAACGCAACGAAAACATAAAAAAACTGTTTGCCCTGATACCTGATCGCTAGCATAAAAAATATTTCTTTCCTGCGCACTGAATTATTCGAATAGAAGAACTGAGTCTTAAATTTTACAATTTTTTTGAAAGTTGTTTTGGCTTCTAGGGACCAGTATCTTTCTAGGTGCAAATAAAAAAGTCTACAGGAAAATGTGTCCGATTTTGGTATGTTGTTTTTCTAAATAATCCCTCTGTACATACTCCATACAATTACTGAAAAAGAATACAGTGGACGTCATTCCTTTTTTTCCCAATTCCAATCTAACCCACATATTGTGCTTGTTGCTATGAAAGCGCTCGTATTCTCTCGGTAGCATCGAGACAATTTATCTTGGAACAAATAAACTTTAAAGGGAATTCGGGTTATCTAAAATAACGATTTTGCTTATCCGCACATGTTTCACAGGTACGGGTGTACGGGTGATTCTTTAAAGTGTATTGTGCAACATGATTAAGAATTTCGAACGACTGCTATAATTCGTAGCGTGTAACAAATTAATGCATTTGTTGGTAATTAAAAGAATAAAAACGAAACGAATTGTCAGTTTCAGCGATACAAAAAGTTTCAGCGATATACGAAAACGGAATGTAAATATTCGCTACATTTCCAGCACATTTATAATTACGTGATAGCAAAACCAAATAATTACCTTGATTATAAGTCATGGGTCTTACAACAGAAAATACACCGTACGTAACACGATATGTAAAATGTATTGAAGCAATTAAAACCGTTAAATGTAACACTTTTATGCTCTTTTCTAACACGATGATTTGAGCAATGCTCAGCCGATTTCAAAAACTTTCTTTTGTTCGTTGAAGTAATAGTGCGTAAATTGACCTTTGTAAAAAATGAGAATCTCACTGCTGTACATAAAATCTTGTTGCTAACTCGTTCGTAAAACATCCCATTTACTAACTAGTTTAAGTTTTATTAAAAACAATCTAATGTCACCACAAAACCATACGTGTACGTACCACAAAATTAAGTTATGAATTTAAGTATTCATTTACAGCGTTTCAGAACGTTTCGAAGATTTTGAGAGAAACTATACAGAAATAAATTATAAATTAATAAATTAAGAAGGCAGACTAGGTTATAACGAGCCCTCTGTGGAAAGCTTCATGTAAACACTCACTGGATACAACACAGATGCGCAGCGATGTTTTAAAACCGTAATATCTTTCGTTTGATGCAATATTTAAAACATTTTTTTCAGCAATTTTGTAGATAAAGGTCCAAACTTTAAGCCTATTTAAGCCACCAAGTGCCACAACGTAAATTACACGGAAAAATGGATTTCCAAAATGAGTCATTTTGAAAATATTTTTCATACAAAAGTGAGTGTTTACATGAAGCTTTCCACAGAGGGCTCTTTATAACCTAGCCTGCCTTTTTAAGACCGTTCTAGTAGTTCTTCTTCGAATTATGTTTTTGTGGCCATGAAAATTACATTTCATTGAAATAAATCAATAAAGAAAATCCTATTCATAAGTTCAGACAGTCAAGGGATCTGACCCACCCAACAGGTAGGAAGTATTAAAATGAAACAAAAGCTGAACGCGTTTCTGTTTTAAACGTTCCAAATAATATATGAAGAGGTGAGGATTGTATTATGCGCAGTCATTTAGTGAATCTTCAATGTGTGTAAACAGTAAATGTTTGGATAGATGTTAAACCTAACTCAAAAGAATTTAACGAAGCATTCATTATCTTTTTATCAATCCCCGAAAATAGAGTAAATTACTGCTAAAAGCTTTCGTATCTTCCATTAGCTATATTGTTATACGAGAGTCTTTGTAATAGCAGTAGCACAATGACTGTTGAGTTCAAAACTATTCGGAAATTTAATTAATTTTCTCCATTTGTACGATGGTATGAAGTCAAACAACATCCTAATACTATAACAAAACTATGTACGCCATTATATCCGAAAATTCACTTAAAGTTGAATCTGAAGAAAAAAAAACTTTTTTCAAATAATTTTTTATAAAAAAAGGAAAGAAATCCGTAGTAAATCCCTAATGAAAATTTCCATTTCCTCATTCACATACACAGACGTAACATATTAGCATTGGATTGAATTTTTAAAGAATGATGGTAAACAGAAAAAAAATTGTTTGTCTTAAAAATTTGCAGAATCAGTTCGTTTATTCACTTGAAAATTCTTTTCGCAAAACTTTTAATTAGTTTTTCTTATTGAACTCTTACGACACAAACTAATTACCATTGCTTGTTGTTCTGACTTTAAGTTCGTGTAGCGTACATTATTTTGCAGGACATAAATAATTAAAATTCTACTAAAAGTCTGAGTATATAAACAAAAGCTCATTCTTAGAAACCGACGCAATTTATTTCTTCACAACTCAGGCGAGAAAATAGTCATGTCATTTCCTCCCCTCCGCTGAAACTTCGGAAGCCTTTGTTGTGAAAAGCGTTGTGTCCAACTCGGGAAGAAAAGTTGGAAATTGCCCTTGCTACGCACTGGCCACAAGCAACACCCTTGAAATGCACAAGGGACAACTAACTATTTCATGGGTTGCGAAGTAATTATATTGGGAAGCGATGCGAATATTCACGCGCTACAATTATACGTACATAGAACGAGATTCTTTTTCGTATGCTAATGTCAAGCGATACATGGAAATTCATATGTAGTTCGCGAATATTCGCATCGCTTCCCAATATAATTATGGCTTTAGTTGTGGGCTACATATCAATTAAGTATTTTGGATTGTGTGGTAGTAGTTGACACGAAGGCATTGTATACGGTATCGGGGAATCTGTCACACTATGCCAAAAGAACGCACTTTTAAACTATGTAAAAGGTGAACCCGCACACGCAAGTTTATTGCTGCAAATGCTTTTTAGCCATGGCATTGATGTAATGACTCCTTTTACAAAATTTTAGTATGGAAAAATCGTGTGCGAGTTCACCTTTTACGTAGTTGAAAAATGCGTTGATTTAGCACCCCACGCCGATCGAAGGCATTGTATACCATCTAATTTGTGTGTTTTTAAATCCAATTCAATCTTATTTGTGAATATACTAGAAATTGTCGGTACAAGGTTCGAACATATTTCTTTATCCGATATAAAACCGAAACAATTGATCTATACCACGAAAATCATTGCTATTCCCTTACCCAAACGGATCACAAAAAGTGAACAAAATAAAGCAAAGATGCTGTTTCCACTGATCCCTTCCCAAGACATCAGTAAATTTTCGATTGAACTCGTGCGTTTTCAGCACTATATCAACTTGTCTGCCCAGCTGAAATAAACTGGTTATATATCATGGCTATCCACCATATCCTCGCTAAGTTTTATGCATGCAAAGTGCAAACATTTACAGTCCACGTTTAACTCGATAACGCAGTCAAAGTGTAGGTAGAAAGTTAGTTTTAAAACTTTTTCCACAGAATCCACGTTACAAAGGCTAGTTGTTGTGCCACGGATCAACACTGAAGGTAATGTTGCACACAATAAATTGGCGTCCCAAAAAATTTGGTTCAATTTTGATAATTAATACCCTTCCAACACCTAGGTGTCAACTAATAATGACTTTCCCATTTCCATATGTGCATCGACTGATAAGTTGCGAAAATAAACATAACGACGAACCCATTATTCGATTAAAATATAAAGTTACCTCGAACATTGTTACTACGATCGTAATAGTGAGTTTGAGAACTCATTTTACCGATTTTCATATTTTATGTACCACCTGATGTAACAATCAATAGTTAGTTTAATATAATGTTCTACGGGCAACTTGGATAGAGGCAAAACTTTTACTATCTAATGTAGTTTATTCATTCAAAACAAACAATAAATTATTATGCATAGGAAACTTTTTAAATTTCCGGCCAAAAACTTTTTTAACATTGCTGGCGCTGATGTTCCAATGTATGTACTGTACATGGCTTGTTGAAGAGCTTGAAATAGCACCTTGAATAAATTGATTTAAAATGAAATCTTAGTATTTACAGCGAAAACATTTTTGTGGAGCAAAAAAGTAGATCAATTAAAAGCCTTTTGCAGATTTGGGTTTTAAGGAATAGCTTCGCAGTGTTTCCAGCATGAACAAATATAGAAAATATGTGGATTTGATGAAATTACAGTACGCTCGGCCTGTCTTTTGGTAAAATAGATATTCTGCTATCGTTCTATGAGCTAAAATACAAAATTGTTGTGGAAGCATTCTTCTTTTAACCTCTTTGTCAACCATTTTCTTATAGCTAAGTTGTATAAGGAAGGCATGGACTTCAAACGTTCGAGTAAAAAGGCATGAGATCTGCTAAAGAAACTAAACGGTTGATCTCTGAACATCAATACGAACGCTAAAGTAAACCCGAATCAAATTGCCTCGAAACTTGCAGCTTCATCTGAAATGCCAGTAAAAAAATCAGTGATTCGCCGCGTCAGCAAGAAACTAAAGAAAGTCAAAAAAGGAATCAAAGATTCACCGTACGGCTCTCCAGTAACTGTTGAAGAAGTCAGCACAGCAATCTCGCTCCTTAAAATTGGCAAAACTAGTGGAAGTGATAGCATATTCCCGGAATTCTGTGTTAATATCGGTGTCGGAACAATGCGTTGGCTCGCAAAATATTTCAGCATTTGCTACAACAAGACATGGCTCCCGAATGTATGGAAAAAGTCGAAGCAGCACTGAAACCAGGCAAAGACAAAAATCGAGCGGACGGCTATAGGCCAATTTCACTGTTGTGTGTCTGCTATATGCTCCTAGAACGGATAGTGTACAATCGAATCGCAAGCACAATTCCTTCAAGCATTCCAACGGACCAAGCCGGCTTTATGCCTAAATACGAGCAAGACTACGAGCAAATCCTTCAAAGACAGAGGTAACAACTTTTCATTTATCAAACAGGAAGGCTCAGCGCACGATCAGGGTGAGATTTTGTGGAAAAGAAAGTTAAATATAATTTCTTCTTCAAGTATCTCGGTAACACACTCAACCGATCACTGATATACAAAAGCAACCTGATGAAACTTAGTGGAAAGATAAAAACACGCTGCAACATTATACAAAAACTGGCGGGATCATCCTGGGGAGCATCATCTGAAACATTACGTACATCGACATTGTCATTGGTGTACTCGGCAGCAGAATATTGTTCACCTGTTTGGTCGCACAGTACACAAGTAAATCTTGTCGATAATGTGCTGAACGAGTGCCAACGGATAATCAGTGAACGATACAATCGACACCTACGCCATGGTTACCAGTTCTAGCAAATATCATGCCATCGAACATCAGACTGATAAAGGAAGCCGAAAAAATTTACTAGAATCCAAAATTACCCATACATCAAGACCTCGACGGACGTATCGATGTCAGGCTGCCTTCCAGAAATCCATTCTGGATGAAAGTAAAGCAGCTAGGTTACACAAATTATTTACCTTAGGATGAATGGAAAAGCGAATGGGGAGAGTTCCATGGCGTAAACTGAAATTTAATCGATAATCCCAATGACAGAAAGACCGGTTTTGAGCTGCCGAGGAAAATCTGGTGCACGTTAAATAATCAATCTCACCGGAATCCGTCATTTAGTGAACGAATGTGAGGCACGAAAGTTTGCTGGAGGAATCTATGAGCTTAATAGTGCCACGGATAGCGCAATTGAATGGTTGGACAAATTGGACGTTGAACTATGAACGGACTGTTTTGTGAAATGCGTAAGCTCAAAATTCTTATCTTGTTGTTCTTTTTACTTTCAACTTTCTTTTCTGTTTTTTTTTGCATTATTTTTTTATTTCTGTTTTGTTCACGAATTTGAATTAGAATGATCAATTTATTTTGACTAATCGAGCCTAGAGAAACGAACCTAGGTGTAGATAGAATAAGCGTGTAAAAATGTTGTGCTACGGCCCTATACGAGTAAATCAATAAAATACGTTTATTTGAGAGGTGCTAGTATTACCTAAGGATTTATATTTTTGGCTAAGCACAATCTACTGAAAATAAATAAATGCCATCTGTTGTTGATAACGATTACAAAAATAAACGATGAGCTGTGGGTTGTATTCACACAACGACATACATAACTAAAGAAGGAAAAGATCAAACTCGTACAATGGGTTGTGATGAAACTTCATGGTTTGACCGTCGAAACTGATCGCCAGCGCCGATGTCAACATTTTCTTTTTGATTTTTCACTTCAATGGATCTATTGAAATTGTGATATAGACCCAATAAACTAATTTATTTAACGTATACTACATGCCTGAAACATAAACAGTTTCATAAATTGTGTATTTACTGAGCGTCATAGACCTGAAACGTCATTCTTCTTCTTCTTAAAATGGCGAAAATCACAACCCATTAGTCAGAAAACAAACGATTTTCTTTATAAACTAATTTTTAACGATCGATCTATAGGTTTGTTCCAAGTAACTGTAAACACGAACTTTGACAACCCGAAAAACGACAATTTCATCCACAGCAACGTCGCTTACGTGATATTTCATACACGATATATGGATTATATGGATGAAATTTGACAATTCATATGGCCTTGGAACAAACCTATGCGAAACGACATTTTCGTAAATGCTGTCAAAGAGGAAGTCAGAAGGCACGGAGCTGCTAACACAAATACATTTAAGCAAATACAAAGGGAAATGTCATAATTATAGAGAGAAACCAAAGCCGTAAGAAGAAAAAGTCGACATTGTTTTTTGCGTTTTTTTTAAAGAAGAATAATGTTGTGAGTTTTGATTTCAATTTAAAAAATAAAGAACTGCGTTTTTTTTAAATGTCGTCGAATAAATTTTATCTTTAAATAAGTCAACGAATCAAAATAAATTAAAAAGATGTTGCTGTTTCCCGACTAATTTTCGGCGATGACTTCAAATGCTTTAGTCATTATAAATCGCTGTGGAAATGCTTTGAATATTATACTTTTCAAAACCCAAACACAAAACCTTTTTTCCTCTAGATTGAATGTAGATTAACATTAAAATCCACATCCAGTGGATTGTGTGGCTGAAAGAAACTAAACTTGTGGCATCATTACTTTTTCGTTTCCGCACACTTTTGAGTATCGCAATCCCACGTAGATTTGAAAATCTATTTTTTATATTGAAAATCGATTTATCGGGCATAATTTAGAAGCTAAATGAAATAAATGAAAAATAGATGTTATTTGCACCAGGTACGAATGGTGCCACTATTATTGCATATAGTTGGTATATCACGAGCGCAGCGAGTGAAAAAAAAAACTCTTTGAAAAATTTCTTCAAGTGTACTTAATTTTGCCCAGCGCCAGGCTGCGTTTCTTAGCTGAATTGCTAAAGACAATTTTTGAGTGATACATTGATAAAAACGGTGTCCAGTGTCATGTCGTAAGCAAATTGAAAGGGGACAATTAATAAATGAGATTTAAATTAAACTAGATCCGCATACTTTATAACCAGACCAGAAAGAAATGATTGTGGTTTGGGTCGGGTTTTTTATCACTTTTTTGGACAACCTCTCACACAAAAAAATGCAATTTTGGATGTTTTGGATGTACAATTTACGGATGAGTAAACCATTGGTCTTATCGTGTTTTTGGGGGTTTTATCCGTATGTTGATGTACACTTTATTCGTACATTGTTGTACATTTAATCCGTACTTATCATGTGACAGTTCAACTGTCACAGTTGCAATTGTGAATTCTATATTTCAACCAATTTGACCTCATTCCGCTCCTCAGATATCTTTTTTGCAATTATTTTCTTAGACAACAATATTTTCTATTTGTGGAATAAAAAAAAATTAAATGAAAATGTTAAAAAAAAATCTGATGCGGGTTTGATTCGAAATTACGGAGAGGGCAGCCACATCAAGAATTCCTAACTTTGATCTGATGAGGCCGATCAAGGTGATTGATAAATGTAAGGTTGCTCGTAAAATTTGCAGCTAGTTTGTCTACCATTCCCACTTAGGTTAAAATGTGACTACAGGCTTGAAGCACAACAGACGTAGGAAGTAGAAAAAACTATTTGTTGATGGCGGAAGACTGTCATTTGGCAGGTGATGTTAATGACTGACAAGATGTTATGAATTTTGTCGTGTCAGTTTTTAACATGAACGTCATTTTTTAAAAGATTTTGCCAACTTCGATTTGAAATTATACTTTTTGGATATATAAGTCGGGAAATATTTGAAAACGAAATAAAACTTTTACAAAATCGTCGAATCTGAAACTAAAAAAGCACCACTGTGCCAATCAATTATTTACTTTACTTTTTAACCGTTAATTAGAAGCCGGTCGAAATTCACGTTGATTATCTCAACGGCCTGTTAGCTCAGCAGGAAAGTCTTAGCCTGACGTGTGAGAGGTACCCGGTTCAAATCCAGCTAAACTTGTTTTTTTTTTCTTTTATTATTTATGCTTGTGATCCTTTTCCAAACTAAAAAACAGATGATATGATATGATTGTATCATTACCAATCGTTAATTAGCTTTGATCTATTTTTAAATTGACAAATAAACGTCAAAGTCTGTATGACACTTACTGTACGTTTTAAATGTACATGGTGTACGGATGAGTAAACCATTGGTCTTATCGTGTTTTTGGGCGATTAAAACGTAGAACTTTTTTTTGGGTGCTACTTTCAAATGTTAAAACAACATGCTTCCAGAAGAAAGAAGAAAACGTTTATTTACACACAAAAGAATATACATAAATAAAGGTGCTGTCCTCGTATCGAAGGATGCTTTACTACGCAGCCTACCTATCTATCAGATGACAATCTCCATACTAAATATGATTATTAATAATGAAAATAGTCTTGACTGGAATCGTTTCAGAAATGTCTTTGAGCATCATGATTCAACTTGAATTCGTTGAAGAAATATAACACACTTTCGCCGATGCAGCCTCTGCTACCAAACCAAAGTCCTCGCACTATGACCAGTTCCTCTCGCCAAACGAATCTCTGTAACGCTTCGCGTAAAATGGTATGCACTTTTCGTATATTCCGCGTTTCTCTTTGACGATCTTGTCATCTTGATTGATGTCGTTGTTTTCGTATCGTATGGTATGAGGCTGGAAGAGTTCGAAACACCTGGTACCGCATTAAGGTTGGCATAGTTAACGCTTAGCTTTATGGCAGAGACCCATTCATATGAAGAGAGTGTGTTCTTGTTGTAAACGAAGTCGTTGCTTGCTGTATGTTGAGCGAAGTGTATCGCACCAGATCATTGGTACGATAGGCTGCACCACCTTTCGAATGCCTCATTTCGCAGTGCCGCTCGTAGTGTTTTCGTTGTATCACCGACGACATTCAGTGCTTGGATGCATGCAGATATTTCTTCCTCGCAAGATGCAATACTCTGGAACAGTTCATCTTCCACTTTTGACAGTTTGCTTGCAATAGAAAAATGTTGCAGATGTGATTCCCATTCGGCACGTAGTAGTCCGAGGCCTCTCAATTTCCTTGGTGCGTATCTGTGCGTACCTATGACGAGTATCTAATCTACCAGAGGGAAAACATTCATTGTAATAGTGTTACCATAGCAGTCTGTCCTCTGTCGTATTTGCAATGACAGGATTAAGTTTACTCGGTCTTCAGTGTGTTAACAATGATAATTGCTTTCCGACGTGTTCATCTAAAAAAAATCTCTTTGTATTAAAATGTATCTACCTATTAATGATTCCCTTGAAATACTGTAAAGCAGTACCGTTTTCCAACTCTTACTTACACACTACATAGAACTCATTAGCCCAACAAAACTATGTTGATGCTAATTCATTTACTAAAACGTTATTTTCCCATAATATAACATACGATTACACACGTTATGCATAACATCCATTCCATACATATCAGACGTTTGGTCATATTAATTGTACAGTACATCGCATACATAACTGAAAACTTTATATTTATAATTGTTTGAATTTTCCTCGCACAGCTTATTTTAAACATTTGCACATCATTATGACATTTTCAACTCAGGCGGTATTCATTATAATGGGAATATAAAAAGTTTCATCCCCTGTAGCAATTAAGTTTAATTTCATAATTTGTTTTAGGAAGATAATAATTTTGTTTAAAAAAAAGAAGAAGAAGAAGCAGAAAACAAAAATTGGCATAACAAAAAGTATAAAATTTCAGTGGTTCATTGACATAAGGATTATTAAAAAAAATTATGTCGTGGATTAATGGAAGGAAATTGCCTTTTGCTCTTGGTTATTAATGGTTTAATTAAAAATTCTTGTTTGCTTAGAATTTTTATGGCATTATCCATACTATAATACCTACGCATAAAATGTGAAACATTTTTAATTGAATCTTTTTGTTTCGTTCGCATCTTTTTTTGTACGTGTGTTCTTGTTCTCTTATTTTAACAAAGTTTTTTTGGTGATATTTACTATCTGAGATGCGTTTCATTAGGGCTATTCCCGACCCGAGTTTTGTTTTATTCGAGTTTATCGATGAATGGTTTTAAGTAATTTGGCAATAAAATTGTCATCAAGGTTCGACAACACTTAATTTAGACTAAAACTTGTAGAACTGATATCTCTGAATGGTAATTCAGAAAATCGTTTTGAGGGATTCTTTTGAAAAACAGCCTACCGAAATCGGACGCAGTTTCTATTGGAATTTTTTATATATACCTTGAAAGAACTTCGACCCTAGAAGCCAAACCCACTTTCAAAAAAATTCTTCGAAGCTTGTGTGGCTGGTAAAAGGTGAGCAAAAACCGACAAATTGCAATTTTCTTACAAAAATTTCTTCAGTTACACGAGCTGTACAGGAGTACAGGGTCGTTTGGGGTGTCATTAGAAAGGTAATCACATGTACCTTTGAGCCAAATAGGGACTTGATGGTTTTAAAATTCATCCACACTGAAATATGTGCAGTTGAAGTTTTCAACCGAAGACTTACACTGTTCTTACAGAAATTTCTCGAGGTACACAAAACGTACATGGTCGTGTGGGTGAAAGGTAATTGTATGTGCTTTTGGGCCAAATAGGGTTTTATGTGGTTTGGATGCATATGCGATGAAATAGAAGTTGAAATGTTTAAGTGCCCATATTAAGTAAAGTGGTTTTGATCTCTTTTCAGGTCTAAGAACCCAGATCTGAAGTCATTTCGTTGGTACTTTTTAATAAAATTTTATTTTCATTGACGACAGCCGTTAACTTTAGTTCACCTGTCACCTTTAATGCTATACACAGATAACTTCAACTTTACAATGAAATATCATTGATTTTCTAAGCTTTTATACGTCGCCATTGAAACTGGTATCGGGATACCAGTAACCGGTACAACTGGTTTCTTGGTTTCTTTTCCATATTTCTTCACAAGTCATCGACCAGTTTTGTCAAGTATAACAATTTAAACTCGGGTCGGGAATCGCCCTATTGTTTTCTTCCAAACTTGTGACATTTATGATCACGAGTAAAGTGCAGTTAAAATTTATTAATGAAATGCACTTCGGAATTTATTTTCTCGGAAAATTATTGTCCTGACTGCTTTTCATTTCGTTCACTTTTTACGGCAAAACTTTTCGTTTTAAATGAATTTTTTATTGAAATGACATGGACAGCAAATTGATCATTTTTTCACAAAAATAACAGGACGCAAATATTTGTTTAACTTTATATGACCTTTTAAATCAAAATCAAAACCGTACTGGAACGTCCAATTTCCATTATAAATTTGGTTCAAATTATTTTCGTTTCCGTTTAGCTGACGCCAATATAATTCGCATTTAATTGGATATCGCATTATAGTAAAACAATACTACTGGTAACAGTGTCATGATGTTACAATCTCGCGTTCGGTTGAATTTAAATTTACATATTAGTATGTTTGTACGTAATATTGGTTATGTATTGTATCATGCATCTTTGACAGTGATTGATTAATTTGGTTGGGATTATTTCACCGAATTCACCAAATTAATGAAAATGATACAAAGTTTAATTAACCATAGCATTAAAAAGTAAATCACACATCAATTGATGCTGCATTAGACATGCTGTGGTTGGTGAATGTCCATGTTTCAGTAAGAACAAGATGGAGTTGGTTACTTTGTTGGATTCATAGATCCAATGCAAATTTTTCTTTTGTTCTTCTGTCAAGTTTGATAACATAAAAGAAAATTTTGAATTTTGTCACTTTCGAATTGTGGCTCGAAAAAGACCTTTAGGCGCGTTTGAAAAAGGTTTTCAAAAAAAAAACATCCCTGAACCTTTACCAGACCTGAAACTGTATTTAAGAATTCACGTTCACCTCGCACCTGAAATTTATCTAATTGCACCACATTCAAAACTACTTAAGCAACGACTTCGTTTACAACAAGAACACACTCTCTTCATATGAATGGGTCTCTGCCATAAAGCTAAGCGTTAACTATGCCAACCTTAATGCGGTACCAGGTGTTTCGAACTCTTCCAGCCTCATACCATACGATACGAAACCAACGACATCAATCAAGATGACAAGATCGTCAAAGAGAAACGCGGAATATACGAAATATGCATACCATTTTACGCGAAGCGTTACAGAGATTCGTTTGGCGAGAGGAACTGGTCATAGTGCGAGGACTTTGGTTTGGTAGCAGAGGCTGCATCGGCGAAAGTGTGTTATATTTCTTCAACGAATTCAAGATGCTCAAAGACATTTCTGAAACGGTTGCTAGGAATCTCGCGCCGCGTCATTCACAATAATTCACATTTTGACACATTTTGTATAAGGAAGATGTCACTTTGTGAATTATTGTGAATGACGCGGCGCGAGATTCCTTAACACCTCTGAAACGATTCCAGTCAAGACTATTTTCATTATTAATAATCATTTTTAGTATGGAGATTGTCATCTGATAGATAGGTAGGCTGCGTAGTAAAGCATCCTTCGGTACGAGGACAGCACCTTTATTTATGTATATTCTTTAGTGTGTAAATAAACGTTTTCTTCTTTCTTCTGGAAGCATGTTGTTTTAACATTTGAAAGTAGAGGTTGTCCAAAAAAGTGATAAAAAACCCGACCCAAACCACAATCATTTCTTTCTGGTCTGGTTATAAAGTATGCGGATCTAGTTCCTAGTTGTCAACTGTTTTATCATTGTTTCGGAAAAATTATGACCTTCTAACAATATCGTCATATCCTCCTAGGAATGTAAGTGAGGTAACACACTTCATTTATTTCAATCTTATTCAATATCTTTCAAAGCTCAATCCATAAAGTGATCTTTGATAGTTGCATGAGAGCTTTTCCAAGTCTTAAAAGCCTGAAGGATATTCTTTACATGGTCGGAAGACTAATCTAATACCGACAGCAATTCTGGCAGTGTTATTATCTAGTAATACACCTAGTTCGCTCGATGGGACCTCTTACACCAATTGGAAGACTATTTAGTTGATGATGCAAGTAGCCGAGAATTAGCTGTAGAATTAAAACGCTGTGCCGACAATTTCATCGCTCATCGTTATTACGTCTTCGTTCCATTAGAACCGTTCCAATTATTTTTTTATTCGAACGACTATGATTCCTATACGATTTTGCTTCGACGTAAACCATAAATTTTCCATAAGAAAAACTTTTCCAATTTCCTCTCGTGTGTACAAAACTAACATTAATGTGATACACATCATTCGCATACCCTTTGTAAAGTAAAACATAATATGTGTAAACACGGCTAGGGTTTTTTGACTTTGTGCCACAATAAAAAAACCGGATAACCTACTGTATACATGAGAGTTCCAATATAAATAAATCTTTCACCTGGTTTATATCAACTATATCACTATATCATCCTCACCTACTCTATCGATGACCGAGAAATTCGAACCGATTTCTCCCCCACTTAAATACATGAGGTAATCACACAAAATGTAAAAGTAAATCCCAAAAATAAGTTCAAAGTTTCTAAATAGTTTCACATAACCAAAAATTCTATATATATTAATGCCAACTCTTTTCGGTAGAAGAGGGGTCAGAAAACATTTGCTTTATACTTTTTTCGGTTTTATTTATTGAAAGAGATTTTTCGATTAAAAGACAAATCGTTTCGATTTAGTTATATTTTTGGAAAATGTTAAATTGCAAAGTATTTGTCTAAATTCAACCCAAGCGAATTTCCTTTTCTCTTAGGAACTTAACTTTCTTTTTTGTTCATTCGAATGTGTGTACAGATATGATGAAATTGAACAGGGAGTTCTAGGAATATTACTTTTTGTTTAGATTTTTTTCGCAATTCTAGTCCTACTTGCGCAGAGGAAGTAGCGCGTATCGCCATTTTATTAGGTGCATGGCAACGCAGTTTCTGTGGTGATGAATGTCCTGTTGACTTTCAGCGAGATATAGTCTTTGTGATCTGAAATTACTTAGAAACACAGCGAATTATTGATAATAAAAAAACCGAAAACAGGTTAGCAAAAAGTTAAGTACCGGTAAATGGTTACATTCGTATTTTTCTGGTTATTGAAAAAGATAATAATTACAACACAAGAAGCCCTTGCACGATGAAGTGAAATCAAATGAACCTAGGTTGAAACATCGTGATAGTAGAGAGAAATGTTTTCGTTATAGAAGAAAATCCACAAATCATAACAGATCCTAACAATAACCAGAAAATCGGTCGACATTCTAGGAAAATTCTCTGACATTCAGGGATCCAGGTAAGCCCTATATAAAAAAAAATTACGAATATTCGCCCGTCGGTATCACCCTGTCATCCGAACACACACAGGTATTTGTTTTATCACATTTAGTTTCAAAACTTCAGATTTAGTACTATTTAACATTAGAAATACCTTGATTTTGTTTGCGTTAGCTTCTAGAAAAAGTTTTTTTTTTGTGCAGGAAATGCTTTCGAGCATTGTATATATATAAAGAAAATGTCCCCGTGATATATGAAAACTTTGTACATTAATCTTTCCGTAGCAACTTCTATGTGAATTCACAGTAAAAGTATGTCAACATGAAATAGTTATGATACTCTGAGAGTGTTTTTGTTCACCGGTAATTTATGCTTATTGAGATTTAATAACCGCTGCACCTACTTATACATTTTCATACGGTCCGGTGACCTATAACTAGCAAATACGTTATTCTTATCGAAATGGAACATTCGCTTTAAGCTACTTCCTGCATATTGCCAATTTTCCATAAACACTTTTGCATTAATAAAATTTTCATATCCAGTCTATTCCACTGCCCGACAAATTGAACCGAACAAAATGAAATCGGTTTTTTTCTTCTTTTTTTTTTAGAAAAACTGTTTTTACTTCATATTTAATTTGTGAATGTTACCAATCAGCGAACGCTAAACTCGTTTAAAATGCAATCGAAAATGTCGATAGAAATTTGCTTTCCCATTTTAATTTAATGCGTCAATTGAAGCGAGTGCTGTGAACGATTCGATTGTATTGGCGGATAAGGTTATTTATCACAGGTGGCCTAAACTCGACCAGTTACAATGCTGAGATCTGGCATTATAATCGATCCATTATATGCGAACTTTATGTAAAATGTTAAGTGAAGGTCAATATAAAATCATACCTATTATGCCCCTTGTACACAATATGAGCGACGTATACACCATAATAAAATTACCATACGATTTGACAGATAAACTGCCAAATAAATATTGCGAATGTTGAAATGTATGAAATATTGGTTATGTTGTGTGTACGATTGTGGCACGGGCGTTACTATTGACAATTGTCGATTTGCAACAAACCGTGCGACGCGTAGCGGAAATAAATCGAAAGTACAAAATATAAATTTTGTCAATATAGAAAGTGGTGACATGAATGTGTAGTGAGGAAATTTGAACATACTTATGTCCGATATTCAATTTTTTCCAACATAGAAAGTGGTGTCATCTGTTGAACGTGTGAATCGCGAATATAGTCGCATAGAACCTTGGTACATAACTTAAATTATAAAAATATTAAGTTGTGTGTAAAACTATATGGCCTGCTAGTGATATCTAAAGACACTGCCTCGCCCATAATTTCGCAATTATATTCACTTGTGTTATAATACTCTCTATAACATTGATTTTTTACCCAGTTTCTTTCCGTTCATATTCCATACCTGCAATGTTACGATGATCATAACTCATCATATATTTTATATTCTAAAGTCTACTCATCTTTTTTAATTGCATATTCATTATCCTGCTGATTGTTGAACATCTAGAGAAAAAATGGCACTTCGCTATTATATCTGAATACGAAAGAGTTGGAATGTGTACATAAGTATGGTGGTAATAAAATAAAAATGATGAGCTATCGCAGCTCATTATAAAAGGTAAAGTTGTAAAACTTGACTTAACACAAACGATTTTTTTCCTTCCTTCTATTTATTTGAAAGTTCGCAAATGAGAGCTAATACAATTTAGCAACCCACATTGCTAAATCAATTTAGTATGTTACGTCACTGTTTGTAAATATTTGTTTAGGCAAGTGGGAGGTTTGCGGAACGAGCCGAAGGCCAGTGGAGTAATCACACGTGCCTAAACAAGCATTTACAAGCAGCGACGTAACACATTTTACATGTTTGTGGACGGTAAGTGCATTTTTCCTGTCACAAGCAGTGATGTAAAGTGCACTTTACCGTGCATAAGCATGTAAAAACTTTTTAGTTCATTGCGGGACTGTAGCAGTAGGTATATGACGGTGGATTTGAAATGGATCTCACGCTAGTAACAGCAAGTTCCACAGTCACTACTTATTGATCGCTTATCGCACAATAATATTAAAAAATAATGTGAAATGACAACTTATTCCCGTACTACCTTCACAAAAGCAAACATTTTGTATTAACCCATCCAACTTTTCAAAATTGTAGTGTTGTCGTAAAAGTTTGATACATTTAATATTTAATAAGATTCACCTTAAGCATCTCCACTTAAGTTCGAACCGATTCAAACACTTCGTGAAATGACTGTTTGTATTTCTACACTAGCAATATCGATATCACACGAAAGACTCAAATGTTAAACTTTATTTCATTTGTGCACACCAAAATGATGGAGCAACATACAAAAAAGACACGATCACAAATTATTCAGTTTCGAACACCGAAATGGTGACAAGGACAGGAGAAATAATATTTTCAACACAATGAAGGACATCACTGCTCATATGTCAATTAATTTATTTTTAAAAGTATAAAATCTTTTATGACAGCTTAAACTGTACAGTTTTACCACCCTAATTTTCCTAGTTTGTCTGCTAGAGATAGAGAGGGTATAGATCTCTTCGGTTGACCACTGGCAGTGCGATCACATGCCAAAATTTGAGTGCAAACAAAACACAGCCAAAACCACTTCGCATTTGAATTTTTTTAAAAGAAAACAGTTAACATAGGCTAATGGAAAATTGAATTAAACAATTTAAGTAACAATGAAATGTTTATATTTAAAGTCAAGTAGTGTAGTCGATAACGCAAATTTTGTTAAGGAACGTTTACCGAGCGAGTTCTAGCAAACGAGTGATTGCAGGTTGTTGGGGACATCGAAGAAATAGTTTTCTGAAGAAGAGACAAAAAATTCCACCTCAAGCTTCCCCTCCCAGAGTTGGATCGGTTATCCGAAAAACCAAAAATTTCGGTTCGGATTAAACCGAACCGAGAATTTCGGTTCGGATTGAACCGAACCGAGAATTTCGGTTCGGATTGAACCGAACCGAAAACTTTGGTTTTGTCGAAAAACAATATGAAATGAAGGCAGACTCGTCAAAATTGATTGATTTCATTATGAACTAACCAAAAAGAAGTAAATGGAGCAATTGCATGATACTTTTATTGAGAATTGAAAATCTCATAAGTTCTTGTCAAATTCGTTTTCTCACAAAAATCGCATGCAATTGCTCCATTTACTTCTTTTTGTTTAGTTCATAATGAAATCAATCAATTTTGACGAGTCTGCCTTCATTTCATATTGTTTTACGACAAAACCAAAGTATTCGGTTCGGTTCAAACCGAACCGAAAATTTCGGTTCGGTTCAATCCGAACCGAAATTCTCGGTTCGGTTCTATCCGAACCGAAATTTTCGGTTTTTCGGATAACCGATCCAACTCTGTCCCCTCCACACCCTTTCAAAGTTTAAGTGCAGAGGTGTCTTTGTTGAATTATTGACAGGGCTGTGTGAAACGGAGAGATACGTGCGATAGCTCATTTTAAAGGTAAAGGTTCATATTGTTTTTTGGCGCAGTTAGATATTCCGAATTTTCCAAATCGTTTAAGACTTTTCCGACTTTTCTTCAAATAAAAAAATGTCTAAAGTTTGTCGCTGCATTTTCAGGAATTTAAATAGGCTGTGAATTTGAGCACTATTTCACAGGACTCTCAATGATTGACCCTGTTGGCAAGTCGGTCACTTCATGAAACAATATTTTAATGGACAATGTGAACGAAAATTTAATTTCCTAACAAATGATTTTTATTTTTGAATTTCGTATCTCAAAAGACCGACTCGAAGTCAGTGCCATCGCTGATTTTAGCTGTAGTGACGATAACAATTTCCACAATCTATAATATTCCGCTCTTGCGAGGTTGGCTATGATTAGTTTGCAGACAAAATCGTCAAAGTAATCCACTGCACTGTGCTGTCATTAGCTTAGCAAACCGAGGAGATCTATCGGTTTTACAACAGAAAATACACCGTACGTAACACGATCACTAAATGTTAAATGTAACCCTTTTCTGCTCTTTGTTAACACGATAACTTGAGTAAATCTCAAACGATTTTCAAAAACTTTTTTTTCGATAAAGTATTGAAATCCTCAGGTCAAGTTCGAAAATAGGTGGTATGGGTTAAACCATTTCACAACAGTGCTCGAAAGAAGCTTTAACACGATAAACTTGAGTAATTCTCAACCGATTTAAAAAATTGAAGATGGAATTCCTGACGTTAGGTTCCAAGATAGATTATGATCTAACGATCTAGGTGCAGTTGCTAAACGAATTTTTGTATCTACTTTGTATCTATATAATTTTTCCTTGTTAACGAATAAAATGAATGAAAAGTAACAAGTGTGAAATTTGGGGGCAGAGCGAAGCGAGTTTTCTTCAAAACATACACCATTTTTTAACGGGGCATTTTATACACAACGTTTCGAAGATTTTCAGTGAAACTAAACAGAAATTAAATTATTAATGAGAGATTTTAATCTAAAGAGACCGTTCTAGTAGTTCTTCTTCTACAAAAATTTTTGATGACATACTGTATTTCTATTCGAATTTTCGTGTTTTTAGTGACTTTCAAAATGATTTATAAAAAAGTTTTAACTTTTTTTGGCATATGATACGAGACAAAGTGTCTTATAATTAGGTTCTCCATCGATAAAAAATAAAAATAAAATTGTTTGTAACTCAATTATATTTTTGTTGTCAAAGAAATTACATTTCATTGAAATCAATCGATAAATCATTACCAATATAAATACTATATTGAGAAGTTCAGACAGTCAAGGGATTTGACCCACCCAACAGGTGGGACCTAGTGAAATCTACGAACATTATATTTTTAACGATAATTTTGCAGTCGATTCCTTAAAAAAATCGTTTGGTGTTGAAATGTGTTAGCTTTGAATAAAGAATAGAAAAATTTGTGGTGATGTACCAGTAACCTTGGTCCGAGGACTTAGGTGACATCATTACCATAAATATTTATAATTTTTTTTACTCACACATTTCTACACCAAACGATGTTTTTACTTGTTTCAAAAAGAATGCGAGTGCAAAACTATCACTTAAAGCAATATTTTTTAGCCCTTTAGACTACAAATCTGACAAGTAAAGATTCATCTTAACGAAATTCATTGTTAATTGTTTTCCGAAGTCTTCTTTAAATTTCACCAAAGTTTGTCTAAAAGTAGACTCTGTAGTGGCCTGTAATTAGACAGCTTCCGCAAATGACGTATAATTTATAAGTCAACTTATAAGTTGGAAATTTTAAGTCACATCTTCATATAAGAAGTTCTGGGAGGTTACTTATAATTTCGAACTTATAAGTTGACTTATAAATTATACGTGATTTGGGCAAACTGTCTATTATATCAACTGTATGTTAAAACAAGTGAAGTAAAAGATTTTTTTATCCAACCCATGGAAATATCTTAAACAGAAGACTTAACAGATTACAGCGCATTACTGAGTACGCTGTGCGAATAAAAATAATCTCAAAACATACGAAAGGAAACATTCTTAAGAACATAGCAAATTTCAAGAAGTTTAAGTTTTCCAAAAAAAGTGATACTACAAAATAATAGCTCTACTGCTAGAAGCATATTTCCCGAACAGCATTACAACTAAACAATGTTGAAACCATATTCATTTTTAATATTTACATTGTGAAACAAATATCTACATAGCCAACATCTTTGCTCACAGTTTAACATTAAAGTTATCACCAACTAAAAAACCCTAAATGAAGACATTTTATGGAACGAAGATAAATAATCAAAGTGAAGCGCAAAGAAAAAAGCTGAATACTCGTATAACACCATTAAAGCAACAACGTGCAAACAAACTAAAATTTATAAGCGAACACAAAAGTTTTCATGGTCTTTCCATCCAGAAATGGAAGGAAATAATTTTTCAATGTTTTCTCGTTTTTTTTTTCTCCCTTCGTCTTCTTTTGTTGTTGGCGAATTAATAAAGATAGATGGGTGCTGGTGAGCATTATTCGAATAATACAAGAGAAAAAGTGATTCCTTTTTATATAAATGTAAATTGTTTTGCTAACATTTTGATGGTGATGGTGCCGCGGTGACGTACTTGTGGTATGTTATGTGGTGAAATATTTTCTCTTCTTTTTTTTCGGGTTTTTAATGTGCATTTCTGTGGCAACACAGTTTAATCAACAAGTTTACTTCTAGTGGTACGTTAGATTGCTTAAGGGATTAAAAATGATGATTTCAGCTATTTTGTAGAACAAAACAAACGTATTGCGTGAGGTTTTGTCTTGATAATTGGATTGTTTAGTGTTGTGGCAGAAAAATAGTAGTTGTTTGTGGGTTGAATATGAAATTTTACAGAGTAAATCCCATAGAATCTTGGATTAAGCTGGCCGTTAGTGTTTCAGTTGTTCTTTTATGGGTTCGCCAAATATGATTAAGTCCAATTCATTCTTTTCATTTCTTTTCGCCATAAAAACCACATCGTATTCAGTTCATTCATTAATTAAGCCTTGAATGGGCAACACAGTTGGGATAATTAGTGCACAAAAGAAAATGAGCTCAAGTTGTGTAATATTGTGTGTGTGTGGATTATATGAAAACTGTAACATAAATTACTTTTGTTGAATGTAAACATTGCATTAAAGGAAACATTTACGGGCGACATCAATCAGACATTTATCCTTTCTATGAACAAACGGAATATTATATGGTAATTAGTATATTATATATGGACATTAGACGTTTAGAGTGTAACGTAATGGAGTAATGGCGATGATATGATTATGTTGATGGGCAGCAATCACCAGACATGAGAAAATGTTTATTTCAATTCATTCATCAGGCTATGCAGTTAATCCAATACTTATGTATTGAGACCCAATTGAGTGTGCATTCGAGTTCATTTTCATACAGTGTATTAGGTCCCTTATTTGACGTTTCGAAAATGAACCGCTCCCGAGGTGTCGGGGAATCTCGCACACGCGATCATAGTATGCGTCCTTTTACGACATGTAACGAAAAGTCATGACTGTGCGATATTCACCACTTAGAGGTGAATCTCGCACACCATGAATTTGTGTGGTGTGCGAGATTACCCTACCCCGCTCCCGACAGGTTTATTTTAATCTTCCATGGTTTCGTTAACTATTGTCCTTGAAATCGTTCAAATCTGTTCAATATATCTTTCTTGCTCAACGAAGTAACATCTAGCCGCTAGCTCAACTTACAATAATTTGATTTTTCTCAATGCTCTATTATAAAACTGGTCATTGATGACCAACCACTAATTTTCATCTGATAAAATGTTACAAAAGCCTACAATAAATGATGGCGCTGAATTTTCCAATCAGTATCCTTGCATCGCTAAAAAAATCCAATTTTTCGCGTCGTCATTTACCATTTTCACTTTGAAATAAAATTTCAATTTTCAATTTCGTTACAAATTTTTATCGTGCATTAGATGTGTGTTTCATTTCAATGATGATCCATGCCATACAGATTATATGCGAGTAAAGTACTTAAAAAATATCAATCCCAAAAATCGTTTCAAATTTTATTTATCCGGGGTTGATTTATATAGATATGTGTTTTATAGACATTTTTCCTCTTTCAATTCAACACAAAAATTGATATTTAATGTTGGGGTTGAAAAGTATCTTGGGATATATGTCAGCTTATAAGGGTTTTTTTTTCTTTTGGTAGATGGTTGTATTGTGTATACCCTTTTCAAAATATCAAAGAAGATATTGTATGATTTTCCCTTAAAACTTCAAATGGACATTAAACTGACTTAAGACTGCGAATGCTGATTGTTTGGTAGATAGTTTTAGTCGGACATTCTTGATTTTTTTTTAGAACAAATAATACTGTAAGCCACACTATACATGTGCGTAACTATGAGACAAAAAACAACATTCTAACAAAAATAGTACTCTAGGCATATGAACATCCCACATGCAATTCTCCCATAAATACCATTTTTATCGTAAAACTATTTGATTAACTGACCGAATTATTTTATATTTATTAAAAACGGAGTGCGAATCTGTAATGGTTTTGTTTTTATTTTAATTTCCGAATAACTACATCTGTGAGATAGCTTAACCATTTAATTTGTGCGCATTTGTTAGGAAAATATTCATTTATTGAAATTCAAATTGACGACCATGAAACGAATTCGCATGAGGAAAAAAAAAATGATTTAGCTGGCTTGCCATATTTTATTTACTAACCACGTGGAAAGAAATAAAGCACTTGTGTTGACACAATTGTCAATGAAATTTTTCGTTAAAATATTTGGCGATAAAAAATTTCCATGACAAAGTAGCAACCCGATTACAATAATTACTTGGAAATTTGCTATTTTATGTACATACCAAGTGGGGGGTTCTAATTTAACAGGGATTTGACGCAAACACAAGACTTATAGGGAACGTGTGGATTTGTTTGTACTTCTGTAGCGATAAGCTGCACCTAACCAGTAATTCGTATTTTAAAGGAAGAAGCAATGCAGAGAATAAGTAATAAGGAATAGTTATTTGTTAACCTAGAGTAGAGCATGCGAAATTATAACAAGAAAGCTTTGCTCTGGCCGCAAAATTTCGCTTTTGTTGGAATTTCCTAATTTATGAATACAACGTTTTTTATACGCAAGGCAAAAAAAACCGTTTTGGTCAACGAAACGAACGCATCAATTGGTTACACCAACGCACTTCAAGTAAAAGTGCTATTAATGACAGCTGCCAAATAGAGTACTACTTTGTATGAAAAAAGTGTCCAAATTTTTTTACAGTGCCAAAATTCGTTCCAGTGTATCCAGTTTATCTGAGATATACGCGCTCAAAAATTAGTCTCCGAGTCGGTATTTTTCAATTCGGAAATTGTGTACGAATACTGAATCTGATTTACAGATAAATTATTTTAAGAATTCTGATGCTAAGAATTTCATTGTGAATTGGTGCTGTTAAAAATTAATTTAAAATTTGTGGTTATGTTAGTGTCGCATAGGATTCAATTTTTTGAAGTAATTGTAGAGATGTTACCTCTATCCGTCGAAACGTCGTGGGCGTCCCCCCAGTCATATTATCATCTCGTAGCCTGAACCACGACCTGAACGGTTAATTTGATATGAGTGGCAGGAACATTATGGCATCAATAATAGGATTGGACCGGAAAAAATAAAAAGAACTATGAACTAGGACATGCTTACATACTGCAGTATTTCTATAGAAATAAAGGCTTTAACAAGAAGTGATACTATTAGTATTAAAGAGCATGTAAATAAACTGATCAAATATTTTTATAAGGAAAATGAGATTCTTTAATAGGGAAACAAGAAATGGTGATCAATTTTCTGTGGTAGTATAAACGACCATTTATTTTGTTGAGTTGAGTGTTATAACAAATTTTTTGTACCAATATAAGTTAGCTGTCGACCGTTATTACTGTTTACTGTTTACCAATATAAGAAATTCAAAATACCACTTCTTATGATAACTACCGTTATTATAAAAGTAAATACCGATAAAATGTGAGGAATTACCATTAACTTGCATATGTGTGTGTAATTGGTAATGTGGGACTTTGGGATTTTTAGTTGGCTTTACCATTTACTTTTTATTGGCTGTACCATTATATTTTTTGAATATACCAAATGTGTGTTGAATTGGTCAGGTGGGGAAAGAAAGTGTTAGATTCGAATTTTCAATTGGTAAGTCGAGAAAAGCAATCAGTATATTTTTGGAATCTGTGTGTATTGGTCATGTGTGCAAAGAAAGTGCAAAGTCAAATCGAAGCAAATTACAAAAAAATCAAAGCTGAAATTTAGGAATTGCAAAAGTCTGATCAATGTTGTTAGTTTGCGTTAAAATCCGAATACATAACCAAATTAGGGACGGCAAAAATTTTAATTTGATAAATAAAAAAGTGACACCGACTAATTATTAGACGATGCGAGCGAAAAAAAATTAACTCCTAAGCTACCGACACCGTTCCGGCGCCCGGCTCGCGTTGCGGCCCTCCGCTTCGCTCCGGGGATCGCTCGGCGTGATACTACGCTTTTTATGTACAATGAAAGTTGATATTCATTTCGTAAAAAGATGAGTTCTGAACCAAACTCCTTTACGTTACGTTTCGGTTTCGTAAAAGGATGAATTCGCTAGGAATGACCTAAACGCCTTTACGGCGAAAAGAAAATTAATAATTGAGTTGAGCTGAACTACACTGAAATACACTATGCTTATCTTATAGGCGCTGGTTCTTTAGACCTTATACAGTGCCGCAATGGTCGTTGAGACGTTATTTATTCTTCGTAAGGAATCATAAGCTCTGCTAGCCCTTCAGAGTTATAGTAAAAGATTAGATAGAAAAAAAGTCCATGACTAGGCTTCGTCGACAGTCCATAGATTTCTTATAGATTTTCTTTCGATGATTTTAATTAAAGATTAAAGTATTTGCCCGTGTAGTTTCCCCTCGCTTGATTTTTACCACAATTTTAAGTTTTGATTTTTGACTTGAGCACTTATACAACGGATGAGACCGGCATAAAAAATTGATAATGATTGTCCGATAGTGACCATCTTATTTCCGAACACCGTTCGCTACTTTTACAACAGATTATTTATTCATAACACTATCCAACACGACTTCACCTTAATTTGACATGTCGATGTTTTTATGTCGGATTTACCACAAAATTATACTGAAATACCTCTAATATTTTCAGATTACCATTACGTTTAATAACGTGAAACAATATTAGATACCAATTTCGTTTTAATGCGTTTACCAATATTTTTGATGTCCTATTTACCATTGAATTATGCCCAAATTTTTTGGAGTTACCGCTAAGTAAAGAATAATAAAATACCAATTGGCGAAAAAGGAAATTTGTGATACTTTACCAATATTTTACACTATAATTCGAGTTGTTCGTTATATTTTATCCGTTTACCAATAATTTTAACGAAATACCACTATTGTTTACGAACAAATCGTTAATACCGTTATTTTTTCATAAAAATATCGCTTGATTTAACCACGAATACCAATACTGAAAATACCAATATATTAAAATATAATTTACCAATCTTCAATTTACCGATAAATTATATTGAAATACCAATTATATTTGTTGATTACCTATGCCTATCAAAGGCATGACCACTTTAATGTGTATAATTTTCCAATACGACGCCCGGACAAGACCAATATTTAAAATTATTTCTACCAATATAACGAATCAGTATTACAAATAATTTCCAATAAAATACGAATTGCGTAACACAACATATAGTATTTCTAACCTACCGATTAAACAATTTAGAATTAACAATATAAACTTTGTAAAAGTTATTAAACTAACCAAGAGAAATCATTTTAAAATCTGGAGCCACCATTTGACGAAGTTTTCTTTTTGTTATATTACCAATATGTCAGAAAAAAAACAAAATTAGTTGAATATTGGAAACAACATTAATATTTCATTAATTATTAGATAATTATAATATGAATACCAATATTTCTTCTGAGTTACCATTTTCTTTTCTGACACGACCGTTAACAAATCCGACATTACCATTTCCACTCTTTTCTATAAACTTGATAAAGTACCATTATTTTGAATGAGAGAAACATTATTTTAATTACGATTTACCAATTTGAAATTACCACTCAAAATAAAATGACTTTACCAATACCGGTTGACCATTAAAATCGGAATAAATTAACCGTTATGTGTACGCAATTTACCTATACTATTACTAATTCCGACGTTATTCTGATCGTTATTTTAGATTTGTTTTACCGATAATAAATTGTATTCAAATTACCATTGAATAATTATAGACGACCAATATTTCTTGCAAAAATTAGTAGTATTAGTCCATTTTAGAAATAAATATTTAATTAACGTTAATTCATGCCAAGTTTATCGATTACAAAGAATCACTGTAACCATTAAATATCGTTGTTACCAATTGAAAAGAAATAAATGATCCTCGAAATGATCGTTATACACTAACACATTCAAACGTGTAAGCGTATGAAATATTATTATTGGAAAAAACTCCTTTCTTATTCTAGTACTTATTTTATCGGTTTGAATTCTTCCCGTGTCAGAGTGTGTAATTTTCTAAGGATTAAGTTGTCATTATCAGTTGTTAGTTTACATGCGTTTCATGTTAATTATGAAAATGAAATTAATCCGATATTCAGCTCGCAGCACATTGTTGGTTTCAGCAAGTCAAAATTGGCAGTATGTTTTCGGTTCCACTGTAGGCAAGAAATATTGATCGAAGTATTGCAATGCAAACTTGAAATGTAAATAAAGTGAAGTCATTTCAAATAGTTTAACCCCTCCGTTCAACCACGTCCAGTTTTATTGTAAACCCTTTTCACTTTTTGTACTTACTTGACTTACAGCCAAGGACAGTCAAAAAAGTGTATTTTTATGATTTTCGAGTTTATCGATTGCAGCTGTTTTAACAAGACAAATTACAATGGCAAAACAGCTGAAATCGATGAAACACGTATAGAATAAAAATGCACTTTTTTGACTGTCCCAGGCTGTATCAATCATGGTCGCAAAGATAGGGTGTGCTTCGGCTTCATAGTGGAATGAAGTCTCGGCTTACTGTATATATTAGGTAAACTCGTTCAAGTAATATTTACCCCAAAAAGTTTATTGCATGAAATTTTGACAAAAAAGAAATGATTCAATAAAAGAAATTAGTTAATTCATTAAACGTCCTCCTCATCCTACTGCTGAATTTAAGCTGCAACCTGGATACATGGAGCATCGGCTCCGCACGTTTCACATGTAAGATCTTGACCACCAACGAAGTTGCTGAGGTTATTCTTGTTCTCGTCGAGAATGCCCTCAATATCGAGAAGTAGGTTCTTAGCATTATTTTCTGCATTTTCGATGACTGGTAGGAATTTATTGATGGCACAACGTAAATTACCAAGTTCGCTGTTGCACGTTGCATTGTCATCTGTAAGGTCTGTGATATCACTCAACAATCCCTCAATGGTGGCATCTCTATCGACGACTTCCTTCTCAGAATCAGCGAGATTTTCTTCACATTCGGCATTGCTTTCTTGGCATGTAGTCAATTCACCTTGTAGGTTGTTGCCATTTTCGACGCAAGTGTTAAGCTGCCCGTTGGTTTCATCAATAGTATTTCTCAAGATCTGAATTGTATCGTTTAGAGTGATTGCAGTGAGTTCACATTGTTGGCTCTTCGCCTCCCATTCGGATGAAATCTTTTAAAAATAATAGGAAAAAAGTTAAATCAACCAATATTCGGTCACTTCAATCAAAATTTAACTTACCTGGTTAGCCGTGGTCAATTTATTCGTGATGTCAATGAGGTCGTTTCGAATGTTGGTAATATCGATATTGATATTGACAACGGTGTTTCGTTCGGTTGAAAGCTCGACTTGGCATTGATCTAATCGTTCTTGGAATGATATGTTCAATTGAGAAATTTCGATGTCGTATTGGTCGTATTTATCTTGACATTGGCCACGAATTCTAACGATATCATCGCCTAAGTCATTAGCACGAGCTTTTTCGGTTTGCCAATCAATTTCCAATTGACTAATTCTAATGTTGCATTCTCCTAGTTCAAGCGTTCGTTGGTCTAGAACTGCTTTGTTAGCTAAATCTTCTAGTTCATCTACGTTCCAGTCAATAGTCAACTGGTTAAGAGATACGTTGCAGTTATTCAAGTCGGTGGTGATCTTGGAATTTTCTTTAGTCATTTCGGAGATAGTGTTCTTAAATCCATCAATATCTATATCATACTGGTGATTTTTGCCTTGACAACCGGATAGATTGTTGGTCAATTTTTCGTTCTCGGACTTCAAGTCAGCAATTTTGATTTCATAGTTGCTGATGATTACCGATAACGAAGCACTGTTACTCAATTCAGCTTCGTACTTCCTTTTCCATTCACCAGATTCTGATCCGCAGTTGTTAATTTTAATGTTAATTTCGCTGATTGTCTGGCGAAGGTTCGTAATTGTTGTGGTGTATTCGTTGATGATGTTGGTATTTTGAACGTTAATTTGGATGGCTTTGGTGTATTCGATGTACAAACTTTCTGCCTTTGTCTTACATGACAAAATGTCGTTGTTTGCCGCAATTATTACAGTTTTCAATTTTGTCAGTTCGGCGTAAGCTAATTGATATTTCTTCATCCAAATTTTAATGTCGATCGACAAGATTCCGAAATCATCAGACATGCAATTATATTCGTCTCTGCATTGTTCTAGTTCACCCAAAAACCAATTATTTTTTTCAGTTAATTTTGCAATAGATTTGTTAGCATTTTTCAATTGATTTGTAAGCTTATCGTTGTCATTGTTAAGTCTTGCGACTCGTTTCTCGCACTCTCCGTCGTACTTTTTCTGAATTAAGGTCGATTGAGAGCTGAAGTCTTCTAAATCGATTGTGCTTAGATCGAAGTCATCGATATTGAAGTCATAGTGACCGTGACCGTCTTTATTACCACAACCGCAAGGTGCAGAGCCTTCAATGATCGTTGAACCGCCCTCAATGACCGTTGTGGTGATTGTTCCGTCAGTGGTGGTTGTTACGTCAGTGGTGGTTGTTCCGTCAGTGGTGGTTGTTACGTCAGTGGTGGTTGTTCCGACAATGATGGGTGTTCCGGCAGTGGTGGCTGTTCCGTCAGTGGTGGTTGTTCCGTCATTGGTGGTTGTTCCGTCATTGGTGGTTGTTCCGTCAGTGGTGGTTGTTCCGGCAGTGGTGGTTGTTCCGTCAGTGGTGGTTGTACCGTCAGTGGTGGTTGTTCCGTCAGTGGTGGTTGTTCCGTCAGTGGTGGTTGTTCCGTCAGTGGTGGTTGTTCCGTCAGTGGTGGTTGTTCCGTCAGTGACTGTGCTGGAGGTAGCTCCATTGATGATTGTGGTTGACTCAGAGGTGAATATGGTTGATCCGCTGGTGCCTCCATTAGTGATTGTGGACGACCCAGTGGTGCCTCCGTTGACAGTTGCGCTACCGGAGTTATATTGTCCACCAGAGGCTCCTCCGTTAAAGTGTACACCAGAGGCTCCTCCGTTAAATTGTCCACCAGAGGCTCCTCCGTTAAATTGTCCACCAGAGGCTCCTCCGTTAAATTGTCCACCAGAGGCTCCTCCGTTAAATTGTCCACCAGAGACTACTCCGTTAAATTGTCCACCAGAGACTCCTCCGTTAAATTGTCCACCAGAGGCTCCTCCGTTAAATTGTCCACCAGATGCTCCTCCGTTAAATTGTCCACCAGAGGCTCCTCCGTTAAATTGTCCACCATGAGATGATCCTCCGCTATTGGATGATTGTTGAAATGAATATATGACACCATTATCAGATGGTCCCCCAGAGGTGAATTGGTTTCCGCTTGTTTGTCCACCGATAGATTTTCCACCAGACGAATAGGAGTAAGAGTATTGGCCACTTTTACCTTCAGCTTTTTCTAAGAGTTGTCTAAGTTCCGGAGGTAAATCTTCTATATTAGATGTTGTTGTACGGTAATTCGCCACAGGAGTACCATGTAGAGCCTATTTTAACGTAAAATTAATCGTTTAAAGTAACAAAATTAAGATTAAAAACTTACCTGTACGCAGAAAACTGCCACGACAGTAGCAAAGAAGAAAAGTTTCATTTTTCAAAGTAGTTCCTCTCCACTCAACCAGTTATCGAATGACTTACTTTGTCATTTTTGTGCCTTTTATACTTTACCGTTTCATATGCTTGAGTGCGACATCAGTCTGTACACAATGATGCTAGACGTAAGCGAGTTGAAGTTAGGGTGATTGAGACAAAATTGGACCAGCATTGTTTTTTTTCGGAAAATGTTTTAATCCGTAAAAAAGTGAAAGAATGGGGCATATTAGTTAAATTACCATTCACTATAAGTGAAGCAGAAGGAAAAAACGGTAAATTTTAGAAAAATTGAAATAGAAACGTGCATGTAAACTTAACTGATGTTTAGGACCAAAAGACACCAATTTACCCTATTAATACAGTAAGCATTTGAATTTGAGATGGTTATTTGTTCAGAAAATGTGTTCAGTAACCTGGAATTTACCATTATGCCTTGTATTGTTTGTTGTTGAAGCAAAACCTGTTTTAATATTTACTCTTTGTGGCACATACGCCAAAATTTTCTAAGATGAAAATCGAACTTTTTTAGCATTATTACGAGATGTTTTTGTAGGAGTGAATATGACTTTCACATGTAGCAAGAAGTCAGAATTTTTTATTTGAATTATAGATCTTTGTGAAACCTTTAATTAAGGAAACTATAAAGATAGTGGTAAATGTGTGGTGCAGCTGAAAAACAGCTGAAGCAAATTCGTACCTAAATTTCACTGCCTCTAACATTAGAACTTAGTGACATATTTTTGACGGAGACAGGACTTTCATTTTACCATGTAGTCATGTTGGCTCATTTTTGTGTATTGTGTAGGACTAGGAACATATTGTTCTAACCTGAAATCTTCAGATTCAGTTTAGATCACTGAACTGAATCTAGTCTATGTCTGAAAATTTCAGATCGCATTTTTAAAGATTCTGTTCAGGTAGACTCTGATTTGATTTTTTGTACGAAATGGAGGTTCTTAGACTTCGGATCTGAATCAGATCAGACTCAGACTGGAAAAATTTCACCTGAAAATAAATCAAATTCGTCAATAATTCTGATCACAGACACAGCCTTGAGACGAGCTACTCGGCCATACAGTGAATTTAATGATGTGTTTTTCCGATTTTCGCAACAAGTGACAAAGACACAGACTTCACACCTTGAGATGGGGACCAGGTCCTGATACCAGTCAGGCTCTAAGTAAGTAAGGGAAAAGCATATCTCGTTTTCCTGTTACTATTCGGCCATTCAAGTTGTCCAGAAATTGTCCTGTCTGTCTCTCAAGAACTCCCCAGGCCAGTCTAAGGTCTGCAGCGCTGGGCCGCCACTTAAGTTGCTAGAACTTATATACCTCTGTATGCTACACCCTACTCTTCCAACCCAGTAGTAACAACAACCGCGCCGATCAGTCTTGGCTGGACTAGCTACTAAACTTCAACTTCAACCAACCAATTCCACACAGTCAACACCTCCTTATGAGGTAGGCAAGAAGTATGCCATCTTTTCAGCACTTGAGCACAGAGTGTCAGGCAACTGAGAAACGCTGTAAAAAAAACAGTTTTATTAAAAATAGTACTCTATTTGGCATCTGTCAACTATGATCACTTTTGCTAGCAGTGCGTTGATTGAAACGAAAAAAAGCGAGGGCTGTCATACACACTAGTCGTATTTTCTATTCATAAATGAAGTTAAGCAAAGCACCTAGCAGGGTAATAGAGAGTAGTATTTTGATACCAATAATACCATTAGCAGACTGGTAATTTTAAGAAAAAAAAGGTATGGAAATATTCGCATACTTCGATTAAAGTACTCCTTTTTTTCTATTACTAGGTGCTAGGTGCTAGGCGTATAGTTTGGTTACATACAATAGGCCCGAAAGAGGCCAAGATTTTGGGTTTCGTTCGCTCAGACTATCCTTAAGAATAGAGTTCAGCTATGGATTAAAGCATCTTTGTGTTAATATTCCCAATGTCTTCTTCTTCTTCTTCCTCGCTTAATTTTTGCCTAAGACATGCGGCACATCTTCATCTCTGCTGTTGTTAGATCTATCCCAAACTTTTCATACATAGTACAGCATTTTGAATCATAAGTAACATCAGAGCGTGCCACCGTTATGTATACTTTGCCCTTGAGTTTAAGTATTTTGACGATTTGTAAGTTTGACCGGAGAGAGGGTGCATGATAGTTGCTGAAATTGTTGCAGAGTGATTTCTTTGTTTTTTTTTTATTGTATCGGTTTCTTCTCATTATAATACTTAAGGCACTAAAAACGTCGTTCGTAACTCGTGGGCATTATGGGTAACAAACTGGGTAACAGATTTGGCCAACATGAAGACGATGTAAAATCAATCAATCATATCGCAGCACATTATTTCACGACACTGGACAAGCGGAAAGTAATGAAACCGTTGCGTATTCTGACCGGATGAATATGATAAATTTCAGAAGGGACACGAAATATATAAATGTCCTAGCATATTAAAGCTTACTGAGTTAAGCTTTTGTGCGTGAAAGCATTCAGTTTGCATTCATTTTCGACACGCCTCATCGAGAACAATTCAATTGAAATTGTCATTAACCTGTTACGGACGATAACGACTTCAGGCACTAACAATTTTAATTAAGGATTGATTGCTTATTAACGTTGCCGATCTTGTAAAAATTTATTTAATTTTGTTGAGTTATTCGAGGCAGATGCAGCCAGGTTTCATGAAATTGTGAAATTTTCCGTGACGAAGGTTGAAAAATGTGTTTAATCGCAGAATTATTATTGTTTGCGTTTTTCAAACAATTGGCTTTTCAGATCGTTTAACTTTAAAATACTTGCGACTCAGGCACCGAAAATTCTTCAAAATATTTATTTAAAAAAAAACATTCTGTTACCTTTCGAATGTCTTTTGTTTGAAAAAGGAGTGATGACCTTTCTACCTACCTGAAAAATGGAACGATTTCAAATATACTTTACGTTGAAGTTAATTGCGGCTTGTCAACTTTCGGCATCCTGGACTTTACTGAAATCGTCGAGGAATGTCTCCAAATAAATTTCTAAAAATCCGAAACGGAATTCTAGATTTTTAGCACTGCAACAAAGTGGAGAGTGTATCTTACAAATTTTAGCACTGTTTCACAAAAAATGTGCAAACATTTTATACTTGTGGAGGCTTCCTCTATCAGAATTAGGAACAATTTCTGACGGTAATTGACTTGTTGACAAAAGGCTAATCAGTCGAAAAGTGTTCAGCGCCTTATTAGCGCAAATGAAATTTTGATCAAAAACTCATTTTGGAATAAACAGGGCCGTTCACTGAACTTTCTATGTTAGACGACAGAAAAATTGTTTGTCTGCATTCCTCTAATTCAATGTATATATTCATGTAAAATGAAACAAATACGTTCGACAAAAGGTAAAAAAGAAGCATAAAATGTAGTTGTACAAATGAAATAATGGACGTTCATTTCCACGTTCAGTTTAGCAATCGCTAATAAATATCATACAGCTGCAGCTATTACGCCTCTGTTCGTTTGAAGCTTCGTAAATAATCCACAGTGAAGCAAATTGTTTTTCGCGTGTCTCATTTTAATTATTATCTTCATATCATCACACGCGGCGCACTTCAGCCTTGAAGACTATTTGATATTTTTCAATGTGCTAAAAAAATCGACTTAGAAACTAGGCGACGAACAAATAAAGACGAAACATTTTGTTCGTATATGTACACAACAATGCTGCACATGTTTCAAACATTTGATTGCCGGAAAATATTTAACATTCGTCAAATAATAACCAATAAGTGGAAACGGATTTTTCGGTTGATATTACCAGTTGAATAAAATTGCAACGAGCACAAAATCAACACGTATGCAATACTTGTATCGAATTGAAAAGTTCCTGACAATTAAGTCTGTCCAGGCCGTTTAGCTCTCCGTTTACGATCAAACAATGTAAACAGAGAACTAAACGGCGTAACTGCGATTACAGCTTAAATCATTTAATTTAAAGAGTTTCTTGTCTTGACGAATATAATTGCATTTTATAGGCTCGATCGTTGAATACGAAATATCAGAACTATTACATTTCACTTAGGAACTTATAAAACACTCAATGACACCCACTGTGTTAAGCCAAAACACCGTCTCGCATTATTTGTGTATTTTAGAGAGCCTTCGAAAGCTTTGACCATTTGACCATTTTTTCGATTCCATTGGAAAAGTGGAATATTTCTGAAGAAGATTAAACCTATCGAAATCTCTTCAAAAGGCAGCCAGATAAAAAAGACGATTATCAGATTAAACCGAACCAAGCTGATTGAATCGGTTGTTAATATCAAGTGAAAGGCGAGCTTTCGCACTACTAACCAGCAAAATCATTGTTGGGAGAACTGCGATTCGCCTAGTTTCGCTGCTAGTAAATTTATCACAATGTGTCGCTATGTTTGTCGTTCAGTGTTCCATTGGCAAATTAAATTATATTTCGGCAATAAAAAGATTTCAAAGTAAAGTAGCACGAAAAGCTGTGAAACTATTCCTTGCAGAATTTATATTCGACACAATGATTGGGCCCTACAGATTACATGGACATTTCATCCAATAGAAAAAAAATTCTATCCAGTTATGCTACTCAATTTTCATTATCCTTGTTACACATAGAAACGAGTCGTAATATTGGTAACGCATTTCGATTTCTGTGAGAAAATTTGATGACAACCTACTGTTATATTTCTCAAACTGTAATGAACAGACCATACCTGGTTTGTACATTCATTGATTAAATTATACACCTCCAAATGTCACCACTGCTCCGAGAGACAACTGTGGACGAAAACATAATTCCTAAGCATTTTCAAGACCTTTCTGAAATTCATATTAGTTCGTGTATTTTTCACTTAATTTTGACCTTTCGACTAAAACGTTCATTTTTAGCAAAGAATTTCGGCATGATTTCTGATTTGGTAGTTGTTGTGCTTTGTAATAATTTCACAGGAATTTCGTTGAACAAATAAAATCCAGATTTACGAAATTTTGTCAAATAAAAAATCTAGATTTTCTTTTGTTGAACTAAAAACATAGCTAACGCCGACCCGTACGAAACACCTATTCGTATCAAAAGCCTTTAATGTGAAACTCTTCATTTCTCTTACTTCATTTTCTTCTCTGCTGAAAAACTATTCTTCCTTTTAAATCACTTACATTATCCACTCTTTGCCTTGTTATCATATACAATTAAATTGCCGGAGGCAATATAGACAGCCCCGTACGAAGTCAAATTTCATAAATTCCTATTTAAACAGCTATGTACCGCTATATTTACCTATATTTCACTGTAAATAAACATTTCACAGAGGAATATGCTATTATATAGCTCTAGATGCCTGTATATAGCTCAATATAGCTGTATATAGGTATATATAGATGTCCATATATGGAATCCCTGAAACCCCTCACACTTAACACATTATTTCCATGTTAACAGAAACTCTCTAAGCATCATTTTTCCCACTTTATATCTGTTTACTAAAATCCAATATGGCCGCCGGCAGCCATTTTGTTAGGAGACCGGAAATAGTACCGACGCTTTACATTCGTTAATACCTTTCAAACAAAAAAAAATTCATGAAATTCGGTCAAAATTTACTCGAAATATTTTCAAAATACACCACGTTCACTGTACTTCCGAGTAGCCAGATAAGAGCTCACTCCAAGAGACCTAGCTCACGCTCCGGAGAACATAATTTCATAAACTTTTTTTTCCCTGATTGGTACGGTCAATACCTATCTAATAAAGCTAAAACAGACGAAATATGTTCAAATGTGGCCGACCTACAAGCAAAAACTGCTTGCCGCCCTGTGCCTGTTCCACACCAAGGGGTCTAACTCACGAGTCGGTCATCCGATTTCCATAAACTTTTTTTTTGTCGATCGGTATTGTAAATACCTTTTATTTGACGTATCACTTACAAGTTAAACGTTTAAATGTCCGGAGATATCTTCGAAAAACCGTAAAGCACTAATTGGGCCACAGCTCGGGAGGGGTCGATCCAAAATCACTCATCTTCGAACTTAGCCTGTCTTTTGACATTACCAAACGGGAAAAAAAAGAATTTTCAAAATCGGATGCGTTTTACTCAAGTTATCGTGCAGACAGACAGACGGACAGACGGACATTTTTTTTTCGCGGATTTGGCATCTCTAGACAACCACAATAGGTTTCCCCTTACTCAGGGAGTCCAATTCGACGTGTTACAAACGTATGCGTAAACCTATAAGACCCCAGTACTTCGTACGGGTCTAAAAAAATTGTATAATCATTCACAAACGAAAACAACTCCCCAACCCCAATCAGAAAACATATCAAATTTCACTTTTCGCTCCATGTAATAATAATTTCAGCTCTATAAAATGAAACTGGTAATTTTGCACAATGTATGACAATTTTCAAAACTTTACTGTAAGTGTGCATTCGGTTCGGATTATTATGGATAATTTGATGGTTTTGATGCTGGCGAACATTATAACAGCGGTCTATAAACTATAATATGATACGGAAATCGGTCACTCGTTTCGGTTTTGGTTCACCGCAATTTGGCTTGCTATATTCATATTCTTTATTTGCTAACAGCACACAACATGTGGTTTTCAGGAAGATAGTGTTGTTGGGAGTGCCGTAAATGCGGTCGAAATTCAAAATGGAAAGTCCGTAATACTTTCTAACGCCGCGTTATTTTCATGCAAAGAAGCGTTTAAAGTTACTTTTCGGTTCACTTTTTCATCGAATCGTTCACTTGAAATTCAAATCTTAGGCACACTTACGGCTATCAAAAGGCAAAGTTGAATTATTCGTACAAAGGGCTTGAGGGATTCTTTTGAAAAACAGCCTACCGAAATCGGACGCATTTTCCAGTGGACTTTTTTATATGTGCCTAGAAAGGTATTTGACCCTAGAAGCCAAAACCACTTTCAAAAAAATTCTTCGAAGTTTGTGTGGCTAGTGAAAGGTGATCAAAAACCGAAAACTTGCACTTTTCTTACAGGAAAGGTGTACTATTGAGCCGAATAGGGACTTATTGGGTTTAAAATTCATTGACACTGAAATAAGTTATGTTGAAGTTTTCAACCAAAGACTTACACTGTTCTTACTGAAATTTCTCGGGGTACTCAAAAAGTACATGGTCGTGTAGGGTGTCATTTGGCAGGTAATTTAATGTTCTTTTGGGCCAAATAGGGTCTTATGAAGTTTGGATGCATCTACGATGAAAATTGTCCTGAAATTTCGACGACATGAGTATCGGTGACTTCCTGAAGAAACGGTGACTTACTGAAAAAACAACGAGAAGAAATGGTGACTTCCTGAAGAAACGACGAGAAGAACCGGCCACTATAGTCTCCGTTTCTTCTCGTCGTTTCTTCAGGAAGTTATCGTTTCTTCAGGAAGTCACCATTTCTATAGGATGTCACCGTTTCTTTAGGAAGTCACCGTTTCTTCTCACCGTTTCATCAGAAAATCTGAAGAGTCGTCATTACATGTCACCATTTTTTCAGAAAGTCACCGTTTCTTCGAAACCGTCGACTTCCTGAAGAAACGACGAGAAGAAACAACGACTTTCAGAAGCAACGCATCTCACCGTTCAATCTCTGATTGCAAGCAACTAAAACAAATAAAATAAAAAGCTTTGTATTTTATTTTAAATGAATAAAATCTACGTACAGTGGCTTATTCTTGATTTGAGATGAAATTTCGATTTCAAGAAATTCTTCAGTTGACAATCTCAACTCAAGATTACTAATTCAGCTGACATTGAGATCCCAAATCAAATCTAATTTTCGTCTTGTTGGTTCCTATGGAATTAATCCTTTTACGAAATGTAACGTAAAGGAGTTTAGTTCATCACTGCAGAATTCATCTTTTTACAAGATGAAAACCAATTTTCATTGCACATAAAAAGCGTTTTAACACGCCGAGCGATCCGGCCCATTGCCCCGGAGCGAAGCGGAGGGCCGCAATGCGAGCCGGGCGCCGGAACGGTGTCGGTAACTTAGGAGTTAATTTTTTTTCTCTCGCATCGTGTCATAATTAGTCTGTGTCATTTTTTATATATACACGCTCTGAATTTTGAAAACCGACACATTTTCTGTTTTGTGCTTTACTGCTTTTTTCTGAATTTCACATACATTTTTATATGGAGAAATCAAAAAACTCAAGTACAACACAGAAACATATCGCTCGGCGTCTTAAAACACTTTTATGTGACTAATTATGACACGATGCGAGAGAAAAAAAATTAACTCCTAAGTTACCGACACCGTTCCGGCGCCCGGCTCGCATTGCGGCCCTCCGCTTCGCTCCGGGGCAATGGGCCGGATCGCTCGGCGTGTTAAAACGCTGGTTATGTACAATGAAAATTCGTAAAGGGATTACTTCCTTATGGTTGGTATTCAATACAGAAAGATTATTACAGCAAGACTATTCAACAACCAAAAAGTTACTGCCAAAAAGATACCGCCAAATCGCTTATTATCGACTTTCTGAATAGAGACGATAGAATTTGGTTTTTGGCCTTATGAAGAAACGTTGACTTCCCGAAGAAACGATGAGAAGAAATGGTGAGTTCCTGAAAAAACGATTAGAACCTTCCGTCGCCGTTTCTTCAGGAACTTGTTATTTCTTATGAATTCACCGTTTCTTCTCGTTGTTTCTTCAGGAAGTCATCGTTTTCACAGAAAGTCACCGCTTTTTACATAAAACGGCGACATCCTGAAGAAACTGTGACTTTCTGAAGAAACGACGAGAAGAAACGGCGAGTTCCTGAAGAAACGGTGACTTCCTGAAGAAACAGCGACTTCCTGAAGAAACGGCGACTACTCGCCGTTTCTTCAGGAAGTCGCCGATACTCATGTCGTCGAAATTTCAGGACAATACGATGAAATAGCAGTTGAAATGTTTAGGTGTACATTTTCAGTGATTCCAAACGCTCTGTTTAACAGTGCATCGATTTGAAACTACACAGGATCTTCAATCAACACAAATGGACATGCAACCTTGCGAGTAATTATGTTTTGGATGGTCAACAACGACAAAACTACTTAGACGTCCGTTTCTACGTTTCGATTTGTAACGGTCAAAGCTACCGTCGGAAAATAGACATTCAATTGAACAAAACACATATTTGGTGGCTGGACTGAACGTGTATGGTGGACCTGTGTTTAACTGCAGAAAGTGATTTTGTATCGCCGTGTCTTCACCTTTACGTTGGCCCGGATGGCTACAGCTCTACGAGGTACCGAATTTGAGTACGGCCGTGCCGATTTTGTTTGATTTTAGTTTGTTTTTGTGCTTTTCTTGTTTTGCTTCGCTTTTCTTGCAACGAGTTGGGGTTACTTCTAAAGTTGCGTTCTAATTTAATCTCAGATTTTCCATTGAAAAATTGCAATTATTTCCACGTAAATCCTTCGATGCTTGTTCAACTGAATGATATACTGCTTTCTCCGGAAGGACTCAACGGAAAAAACTGATGAAAACTAGCCCACTCTAGTTTCGTGACCGCCGTTGAGTTTCGAGGTCGAAACAGCTCGCTTTTCTTTGAGCATTGCTTCACGCATCCCAGGGAAGTGAATCGAATTCTCTGTTTGTTTTTGGTTGCTTTTGTTTTAGTGATTTATATTACGCATTTCAGCTGGAGGTATTTTTAGTGATTCCAATCGCTCTCATCAGGTCCGCCGCCAGCCGTCGAGCTCTTTGGGGGCACAGGGGGGGGGGGGCAAAAGCCGTTAAAAAATATTTTGTATGGGAAAATTTTAAAAATGCCAATTTTTGAAAATCCCGGGGTGGGCAATGCCCCTGCTCTGATAAGAGCGCAACGATTTGAAATTACACAGGATCTTCATACAAAAATAAACTTGAGGCAATTTTGTTTTATTATCTCAGTGCTTATTCCCCAATAAATTTGGAAAAGAAGTGCGCGTTTTAGTTGTTTTCAATACATTTTGTGGAAGGTAGAATTGTTTTGGTTTGCTGCTCTTTAGTCTAATAGCCTCGCGCTGTGGGTTAGCTCTAGTGTTGCTTTAGTGTTAAAAATCCAACGCTGATTTAGTTAGCGGTGTCCTGAAAAAACCCGCTTCATCGAGGCTGTTTACTATTAACTAGGACAATAGACCGTTACAGTATAAATAATTTATTTTTAATTGATTTAGATTATTATTCTGTAGAACAAAAGTGTAAACAGAATATCTGAAAAATGTCTGCTTGATTTTATATCTCACTTTAAAAGCTGTAATTTGAATGAAACTAAAAGGATATCCGAACCATTCTAATTCATTCTAATTGGATTCTCACTAAGATTCTAATAAGTGGGATGGCAACAATATTTTTCAATAATTTCTATAAAAAAAAATTAAATATTTTTTTCAATGGTTTTCATGGTAAATCTTCTTTTTATTGAAATATGAAACTTTTTTCTCAAAATCGTACACGGTCTATAACTAAATAATAATAAATCGAACATTTTACGATTTTTTCTTAAAACGACGCTGTGCTTGATTTTACGTAACTCATCATTTTTGTGTACAGAATTCTCGGTTTTGCAACGCGGCTGTAATTTTTTTTTTTGTAGGAAAATATTGGAACATTTTGAATTTACAGTAATGCTGAGAGTAGCCTGAGATATTCCACTAGTTAATCATATCGGAAGGAGAACAGCAATGAGTATTATCATTCAGAGGAAAATACGAAGACATAAAAGATCTTTTAATTTCTTTTTTTTGATATCCACTCTTGATATGACATTGATATCCTTATTTTAATACCGGTGTTCAACGAGTGACGAGAAAACAAGTGCGTTCTATGATCTCGGTCTACAAAGATCTATTCATTCAAAACATTGACTTTCTACAACAAACATTTATGCAAACAGATGTGATCGAAAAGCGATCATTTTGTATACGCGCGTGTGCGGTAAGCAACTATCGTAAACATAGCACAAAAATACAATTTTCACAAAAGCTATATTTACAGCTAAATAAACTTTCGTTGTCATATAGTTTAGTAAAATAAACTCATTGAAGCATCACGTGTATCATATAATCGATAAATATAGATTATCTATAAGTATTATTAATGTCACAATTGTACGGAAGTACAAGACGAAGTCAGATTAGTAGGAGATGGGACTATACGCAGAGTATTTTGGCGAGCGGGTTGTTTGTATTTGTCGTCTTGACGAAAATTATGTACCACAAATGCAGCGATGGAAAAACTTACTTCCGTGTGGTGCAACGTGTAAAAAAGATAAAAATTCTTGCTGAATTTACGTTATTATATCTATGCATGGAATTCATTCAAATATTTGCAAGACATTTTTTTTTCCTTAATTTTTGTTTTTATTTTAAAAAATTTGTACGCAATTGCTAAAAAAAAAATTAAGAAAAAATATGGCACACAAAACCAATATAAAAGTTTGTTCGAACACAAGTTGTAAACTGACGCACGTTGGCATTTCGTTTGACGACTTTGACTTTCCATATATTGTTTTTCTTCATGTTCGGGTAACCAAATAAAATGTCTTGTGTTGACTCTGTTTGTTTTTCTTTTAAAATTAGAAAAAGTCGAACCTTCTTTTGAAATATATTCGATTTAGTGAACAACATTTTTCAAACCGAACTTTTATTATGGTAAAAGGAGAAGTTGATGATTGTACATCACTGCTCGAACAGGTGTTAAACATAAAATATGTGTGTGCGGTTAGAAGATCTTTCGACTAATTGTATCGAAAATGTAAAGTAAGGTGTGTTGGGTGTATAAAAAATAGTTGAGATATTTACACGATTTTTCTTTTTCGACTTTTTCGAGTCCAATGACAATTTGATTAATTTTTCCAATATCGAAAGAAAAAAGAACCATTAAAATTCTATAATTCTAACATATTTTACGGCATCATATGAATAAGAATTTTCTTTCTTCTTTATCTCCATGCGTAAGAGCAAGCTCATATTTTAAAATAATAAATTTTATTTTGACAGCATGGGTTCACGTATGCTCCATATGAAACCACTTTTCTTCTTTGTACACATATACACACACACTGCAGAAATGTATCGCACCTCAATATAACATTTGACCTTTTATTGACCCCAGACGGCTACTTGAATGTGGGATATTTTCCAATTTAACTCAAGTGATTTCGGTTAAAGGTGGTTTTTTGGTGCTAGTTTACCTGATATTTTTGTGATTTCAATTTATTTCCAGCTCAAATGAACTTCATGAAAAAGTCAATTTCATTTCGAGTTTTTTTTTATTCCGATAACACGGTACTTGTGTTCTATATATTATACCAAAGTGTGTGTCCCTTCCATTTTACTTTCCACTTGCAAAACCCGAATGAATCAATCACTGCTGCCATTCAATGAAAATGTAAAACCACTAAGTCTTTGCAGCACAGACGCCAAGTGATTGTATTTTAAAAGTCTTCATCATATATCAGAGCAAGTTGAACGAAAAGAAGGGAAATCTAAAGAATATATATTATGATGCAATGAACAGATAATGCAAGAAAATACGGTTGTCATAAACAATTTGTTGGAAACCAATATTTTATCAACAGTTTAGCAAGGAAATTGAATATTTACTAAAAAAGTATAAACTAAAGCCTTAGAAAAATTAGGTTGATTTAGAGTCGTACATTGTAATAGTAGATTATTGACAAATGAGTGGAAGCATCGTGGATTGCCGATATTTCGCCTCATATGTCAATAAACTATTTAATACATAAGATAAAGGGACGTAGGGGAACGACAAATTCCCCTGTCATTTTCAAATAATGCCTTTGTGCTAGAAAATCTGTGCACTTTCGAGGCAAACCATTTTCTTATTAGAATGATGACTGGCTAAAACATCAATACCCCGTTCAACTTCTTCTATATTAATCGATTTTCATCACATATTTTCGAGGACACCCAACCCAATTATTGTACTTTTAAATATAAAAATGAAAACATTTCAGTGGCTTTAACATTCTAAATTGCCGTGGTGTTGTCAATAAGGCAAGTGGAGGGAGCGAAAGAGAATAAGCAATCCAATCAACAACGCCAATTTAATGGTCGAATGACATTTCTAGTCAGCACTTTATCTCCCATTGGGAGAAAATAGTACATTTCGTACCTAGAACTAAAAGTCTTTTTTAGCGTGTGAGAGGTTTCCAGACAGAGCCGAAGGCGAATACGCTAAAAAAGACTTTTAGTCCGTGGTACGAATAGTATTTTTCATATTGGACGGAGAAAAAGTGCGACGAAGTTGCACTTTTCGGGTCCTAGGTATGAAATAGAACTTTTCTCATTTGAACTGTCACTTTGTTTATGTTTGCGAAAAAAGCATTGTGAATCGGTGTTTTCGTTTCGTGGAGAAAACGGCAAAACAAAAGATGATAAACGTTGTGTTCACCTCTGGGAGAAAAACGAAATTCCAACAAGAGCTCTATATCGTTATTTGGACTTGCCCTATTTCTAGTGTCTCTATTTTTTGAACTTTTCTCATTACTTCATAGCGAAAGTAAAGCGAAATAAGAGAAAAAAATAGAGAGAAATAACTGAAATAAGACATTTATAATTGGACCCTATGGACTAACTACTGCCTATATTTTTGTGAATTTTCTCGAAAACGTTTTTCACGAAAAGTTTAGAAAATTAAAAAAATTGGAGATTTTGTTTTCGATAATAACTGAACTTGTCAATCTCGACTTATAATCTTTTTTTGATCTTTCGGATTAAACGAAGATCATTGAAAAAGCTGAAGAATTGACAATGATCAACGCATTGAAGAGACACCAAGACATTATTGCGATGATTTAGCCATAAATTACATGGAGATGCATCGTTTTCACGAATTTTGTTGTGTAAATACGTAAATTGTTAATTCAAACATGCATCATATTTCCGAAAATTTCGGCCAGAAGTTTTTTACGTCAATGTACAAAGGCGAGACACAGAAAAATACACCAAAAATATTGTTTGTCACGTTAATAAACAAACAAACTGTGACGGCTAAATATTTTGATTTCCTTGCTTTTTATTGAGTCAATTCTATTTGCATATTTCGTTTCGAAGAAACTTGACTTTGAAGGATGTCAAATTCCTGTGTTTTTTTATGAAAGAGCCACGAGTCTTACTTTCCAACATAAATTGTGAATGCTGACTTTTTCACACATTTTCCTATATCGCACGCTATCCTGACTAGGAGCAATAATATTGAAACTACAATTGAGCCACACGTTTCCAATTAGTACGAAAGTACAATACTGCGATCAAATCACTAAAACATAACATTGTTTCAACTATGCGATGTTTCAACTATGAGTTCTTACAGTTTTAGTGCGATGCTGTTAATGTTTTCGTTGAAGCAGAAAAACCATTGAGTTCATTCGCATTATCACAGGCCCGGCTTAGTCATATGAGCTGTTCGGGCAAATACCACAATGCTCTTCGCTATTTTTCACTTAAACTACACGGAAAAAAATATACCGTCTGAGACGTACATCCAGCTACCACTCACTCGTACATAGCGAGGACAGAACCAATGGTTCACACAGACGTACATTTACTGCAAAATCGTACATTATACGACTGAAGCGTAAACTCGTGGTACATTGTACAAATTAAAAAATTCTACGAAATGGCGTTTAAAGAATAAATTAGTTTTTAAAACTATAATATAGATACTCAATGGTTTTCACTTGCATACTATTTAGAAATGCAAAAAAAAATTAAGTTTTTTCCAAATTCTTGTGACCCGAGCCCTTCCAAGTACTAACCACGACCAATAATGCTTAACTTTGACTATGTTGCTGCTCGCTGCTGTCGACTTTACCAATGCTGCTATTGAAGATATATGAATATGCTATTTTGTTCTGTTCCTAATTGTACATCTGTCCATGTTGCATTATTCTTTATATTAAACTGAATAAAACTGAAGAATTTTCAAATTTGGCAACAGGATTGTATTTAATCTGAGTTGCCATTAACTTCCTCAGCAAAATATATATTTTCAAATTGAATTTTTGAATTTTGTTGTTGAAAATATTCGAAATATTCAGAGGCGTGACGTTTTTTGTATATTTTTTTACGATACTTTTTTCCTCTACGCGTCGCAGTTTTCATTGCAAACATTTAATTGTGTTTGTCAAATATATATATTCAAAAGTTTTTGGAAGCCAATCATCACGCTCTCAACGTTTATTGTTATTTGATTAATTCTCTTACGTTACTACGTAATTCAGTGCGTGTGAACATGTAGAAAGAATGTAAACTTTCGCTTGAATACTATTCAATAAATAGACACCACGTGTCAAGTGACTTATTGGCACAGTCGGTTGCACGTTAGCGTCAAGAGAGAGAAGACCCGTGTTCGATTCCCGGCTCACTAACACTTTATTTATTGCAACTTTTTTTTTATTTTTTTTTATGTTCCCCGTATTTATGCATGTTAAAATGTGTGTAACATAATAACTAAAAAAATAATTGTAAATTAAATTTGACTTGGTAGAAATTACGATTCTTCAATGTAATAAGTACGTTTCGGATGTACATCATCGTACAAACTACTCGTACAACCCTGTACAGCTGAAACATACATAGCGAGGACAGAACCAATGCTTCACACAGACGTATATTCAACGTCTAAAAAGTAGATTAAACATCAATGACGTACATTTTACTTATGAATCGTAGAATTTACGTTTCAGCTGTAGAACATTAAACGACTGCAACGTACATCAGAAATTTCGTTTTTTCCGTGTACCACTATAAGCGAGGAGTACCACACTTCTTGGACTAAAAATGGAATGGCGGACTGAAGTGTTTACAAGTTATTTTTAATCGACGTAAAACATTATTCTAAACAAAAAAAATGTTTTACGGTATGTCTCTAAAATGCACTGATCTTTGCACTGAGAACTACATCATCCCATTCGAAAGACTCAATAATTCCTATCATAGGAATCATGTATGAAAACTTATTAATCGAAAAAAAAACATTAAAATTCTCCAGCATCGACGTGTATCCAGATACCAATTTGTAAGCTCCATTTATCGCAAATTCACTTAATCGCGAAATTGAGCTCTTCGGATATTGCCGCATCTTCAATCTGGCCCCAATGGTTGTTTATGCTATAATTGTGTATCATACAGAATCTGCTGTATAAATCGAGCGATGTATACTTTCTCTCTACCACCAATAATTATTATGATGAAAATATCTCATTATGATTTACAATTTCTTTGTTTTGCTTATTTGCTTGTATTTACAGCTTGTATCCTTGGCAAACATATTTCGGGCAAATTTTCCTTCTAATCCAGCGAATATTTAATATAAACAAAAATTTACTAAGCTTGTTGTGTGTGGTTACGGAAACCTCTCTATCGATATTAAAAAACCGCTATAAAAATATGTGGAAACATAATCCGCAACAATAAAACGTATATCAGCATGGCCATGGCCATACATTTTATTTAATATTCCGGCTCTTGTATATATCGATGGCATATACGTTAGGTATACATACGTTTAGTGGCAGTACCAGCTACTCGAAATTGAAAATGAAAATGCCATTTTTTGAATATTTATCTAACGATAAGTTCAATTTCATGTTGTCCATAACATATAATTCTAACCGAACCGATACCAAAACGTAAAACCAACCCTCAATTCCATTTAACTCAATAAAACAATTTTACAACAGCCATTTACAACGGTATAGACTTAGCCGAAGAAGAAGGAAAAAAAAACATACGAAAAAAAAAGTTTCGTCTATGTAGCAATGAAAAGTGTATTATATGTTGGGAAAATTAAAAGAGCTAAAAAAAGGAGAAGAAGAAGAAGAACTACAACTTTTGTAATAAAATTTTTCACATATAAATTCCATTACTGTAATCGAAATTTACTGACCCAAGAATATTCAAAATTATCGTTGCTACGTCGCTAAGACCATTTCGAGTACCATCTACCATCTAGTCAAATCAGCATTGTTTGAAAACGAAAAGTGTAATGTGAGGTGGAGAGGTGGAGGAGGTATTCAAATTTTAAAAAAATGGAATGTGCAAAAGCAAAAGAACATTGGCAAATTTATGCTACTCCCACATTCGATGATTACAGGTAATTTCTTTCTGCTATCATAAGGTAACCATTTCAAATAGATAAATCGACTTAATGTGCTCAACAACTGTTAGAATTATGAAACGTGTCTCGTTTTTGTGTGGAAGTATCGTAGCACGTTAGCTAAAGAATTAATTGACGTTATTGAATATTAGAATTATATCTGATGAACATTTGTTTTACCGACAATTGTTTTAAATGTAAACAGCCTAAAGTACACACTAACCACACTCTTTATGGAGAATTGTCGCCTAGTTGCAAATTGTTTTATTAAACACAAAATGCGAATGGTCTTATCGTTCACAGCGATTAATTTGGAAAAATCTTGAAACAAGGTCACGCATGTCGATAACATAAACTCTTAAAGCCTGCCATTACATTTTGTAGAGAATGTTAAGTTCTATTCGTGACACCGTCGAAACTTCAAGTTCCGGAGAAATGCGATATTATTTTCTAATCCGTGTGTTTTGATTGTTTATTTAAACAAAGAAAATGTGTTTGTAGACACCAGCTGTGAAACATTTTTTTAGTGCGTCTCGTGTGATAGACCTATTGTGTATATAATGCTACACTTGCTATAATTTTTATTTATCTCATATCTCGAACCCGCGGGCTGACGATTTTCATTCCAAAGTTCTGAAAAAACTTTTCAGAACCTTGATTCATCCCTGCCTGATACAAATGCATGCACCTTAATATACTACTAACCGTTTCCAATTGCAAGCTTTTTACGGTATACAACAAAGTTTATTCACGATGATTGACGGTATACTAGTCGTAGTTGCATGAGTTCGACCTTTTCTTTTAAAAAACTGTTTGCTTTTTTTGATGAAGTTGAATTCGAATGAATTTCCTTGAATGTGAATTCATCAAACGGAATTTCAGTGTTAGATGTTTTCAGTTTTCGACAACCAAATAAATGTAGTTTGATGGTTTGGTTCTTTTTATACTGCTGTGTCAATAAACAGACAAACATGAATATTCATACGAAATATTTGCTTTATACAAAATATCGAAAAATATTACTCTTAACCCATCGGTTCAATGAATATCGATAATCTATAATGTCTATAGCAAAACTCTTGTGACGTTGGAAACATTCCTGCACCGATGGAATTTTCTCTTGTAAACTTCCATTTAGTTTCTGAATACATGTCGTATATGTATAATGGTAAAAACGAAAGCCAGAGAAGACATCACTGCGTTCGCCTTTCTGTATATACCGCACAAAATACAAAATGATTTAATGTGTATCGAATTTTCCAGATATTAGTTTTGTGCTTTGTTCACGGTTTCTATTGAATTTCCATCCACGAATATTTATGTGATAAGGAATTTTTGGATAAACAACAATGATTGGAAGCTAACTGGTACTGGTAAAAGAGCTTAGAATAACGATCGTGTGACAATTTTTTTTTTTGGGACATTAATCTTTTGTACCCGGGAACATTTCGTTCTGCATTTGTCGATTTATTTATTTGTTTTTCTCAGGCACCGTGCGAAATATATTTTTCAAGCTAGTGATGCGAAAATGCTTATTTTGTCCATTATGAAAGTGGCGTTTTGTTGTCATTCTGAGCGGCGACATTTTAGGTAAGAAAATAATAATCATTTTCTCACCTAAAATGGCGGGATAGCCATATTGTGTTAGCAAATGATCGTGAATAACGAAACACGCTATTTATTTTATTTTATTCAAAGTGGACAAAAATGAGGATTTTCGCAAAACGCAAGCATGAAAAACGTTGTGTTCACCTCAGGGAGAAATAGGAAATTCCACCTTGAGCAAATTGCGGCACTTGCTTCGCTCTGGCAGCAAACTTTCGCTCTTGTTGGAATTTCGTATTTTCTCCCTTTGGCTAACAAATAATTATTTAGATTGGTCGACTCATTTTGCTATTGTTTTTACTTAGTGCTATAGGAATATTAGTTCTTGTTGATCGATTCATACATGCTAACCGAAAGAAGAAAACGAACTTGATATTAAAATGCACTCCAGACATTTACTTAGCAACTTACGTCATAGCCAGAATAAAATAGGATAACGTTATATCCGTACTGGGTGCAAGTGTGAATGTTTCTTTATTTTTGTAAAGCTGCTCGCACTTCTTTCTTAAAAAAATTTCAAAATGAGATTGATGTTCTCTTCTACAGAATGTGGTAACAAGCGAAGCGAAATAAATTTTGGATGTGTTTCACGAAAATCAGTGACAAGGTGCCCAGGCCCACAATAGGTTTTGCAACTAACAACCACAATAGATATTGGATAACTACCAGAATGCAATCAATGCAAATGTTATTCATTTCGATACAAGTGCCGAAAAGTATGTCACAATGAATGAGTATGTCGAAGCACTGTTCAGAAAATCTTACTTATTTGAATTGCTACTAACATCACAATTTGTCATATTTTAGATATCAGTAAATCACTTTTAGAAATCAAATTAGAGACTTAACACACTGTATGAAAATGAACTCAAATGAACACTGACATCAATCAAATTTATTTATTTATTTAGAGATCAAAATACAGGCTTTACCAGCCCAAAAATATATCAATCTTAAATCAAATTAACAAATCAAGTGCTCCTGCCTGGTTTATTTTACTCTGCTGTCACATATATCGTCACGTACTTGCCTATCTTCATTCTAAAGTTAATTATCCGATTTTAGTTCCGTCAAGTTGTTTTCTCATGCGATTTTTAATTTATGAAAAATCAAGTAATGGCATCAATACGTTTTGACAGACTTCGCCGTTGCAGAAAATGCATTTTCTCAACTCAAGCAAAAGTTTCATCAAAATTCTTTTGAGAAAAACGTTGTTTGCAACTTGAAAATAAATGCTTTTATATTCAGGGGAGCAGAAACGAAATCAATTTTTCACACTGTTTCGTCCCAGTTGTGTCAAAACTCTTGGTTGGAATGTAACTTTTTGGTCAGGTTGAATATAAATAAAATGTACACACTTTTTTGATCCTATAGTGACATAAGGTATATATTTCATACCTAGGACCCGACTTCGTCGCACTTTTTCTCAGACGAATATGAAAAATACTATTCGTACCACGGACTAAAAGTCTCTTTTAGCGTGTGAGAGGTTTCCGAAGGAATGGAATCGAACCTCTCACACGCTAAAAAAAGACCTCTAGGTACGAAATGTACTATTTTATGCACACGATGCGACATAAATAGCTATTATAGTGACATATGCCATAATGTAATAGACAGTTAATTTGTACCCATTGGTTGATAATATCCAAAATATGTATATCCTGGATATCGATTGTTGATGCAAGTACTTTACAGATAATTTCAAATTCATCGTATCGAGTGCCAAATGCATAGAAATCATTCCTCTTGAATCCCCCTCAGGGATATTGATTCTACCGAGAGAAAAAAAACGACTAAAATGGAAATAAAAATCTGCTCACATTCATCGTGTCACCAAAATACCTACATGAAGTAATTAAGGTGTGTCAAATGGTGCAGGTTTTTTTTTCAATTTGTGATATGTTCATTCGGGATATGAAAGTTCACTGTGATATCAGTCTAACAAAAATAAAACGACCACCAAGGTAATCAACATCATGAAAAGAGTTTGAAAAGTAAAAAAAAAAACTTCAAAAAATACCCAGTTTGTAAACACTAGTTTAGAGTTGAAAATTTATTTAGTTAGTTTCCGAATTTTCATTTTAACCACGCAATCAAAATTGATTTAAAAGATCAATCACGAAATTTGTTGCAAGCACACGGTGAGCCTGAACAGAGTCATACTACTTGTGTTATACACATGAATTGTTCTTTTTGATTTTATTAGAGGGTATGCCTGTTGTTAATAATCACCAAGATAATCACATTAAATTAGCATTGAAAGTGCGGTCAAATTTTGAGAAACGTCAGAATTTGTAAAAATAGTTACCACCTTTGACTGCTGATATGTATACTACCCGTACAGTCGAATTGAACAAGGTCTATGTTAATTAGTTGTTGACCTTCCAATTCGACTGTACTGGACATAGTCCAAGCCCACCGTGGAAAGTTTGTGACAAAATATTTTCGCTGAAGTCAAAGCTGAATATTATATGTATGTTTTAGTCGATATTGTCGGCTATATCGTACTGCTTAATAGAATGTTCACAAAAATTATCTATTCACAGATAGTACTTAAGTGGTGAATATACATATTATTATAAACGTTCTTTATGGACGTTTCCAAATCAAATTTATTTTAAATATTATTCAGCGAGGGTATGATTTAACGTTAAATATAGCTTTGTAATTTAATTCACGTATTTAGCTGCACAGCCCCACATAATTATATCTTTTGCACATTTTTCATTTGCCCCAGCAAGATAATATTATTAAAATGCAAATTGAAATTTTTTACGAAAAAAAAAGGAATTTAAAAAAATGTGTGCGTTGTGTCTGTGTGTAACGGAGATTCACCACTATCTTGTGAATTACTCAATGTTGAATTTTGATTTGCTTTTTACATCAAAGTATAATATAATAATTTCAATTTTGTTTTATTCTCGTTCAAGTTTGTCTTGGTTTGTTTTGACGTGAAGTTAATCTTAATAGAATCATTTTATTTGCCATTAAGTAAATGGAATATGAATTGGAGTACAATCGGCGAAAAATGAAAACCGACAAATTCTCTGTTATGTGATTTAAGTGGGCATTTACATTTACATACAAATTTGCTTGACAAGTGAAGGACTAGATTTTCTGTCTTATGTTAAAACTTAAAAAGCTAGGTTGTCATCATTCTAACGGAATTATGTAATCCAGGAATAATCTTACAATCAAGGCAAGTTTAGAAAAATCCCGTCACAGGATTCCCGTGCTCCCTGTGATGATTTTCCATCAGTGGCTGTAGACTTTGGAGGTCACTCGGACAATGCACGGGTGACACACTAAAGTTGATGATAACTTGGCGGTTTTTCGTGCAAAAAATCATCATCAAAATTGTGGTGATGTGTGAGTTGGCGACACACGACGTGTTACACAATGTAACGGTTCGAAAATTCATCTGTTGTAAAATCATTACCATGATGATGTGGTGACATTTCATGCGTAAAATGATCGGATGTGTTGACCACCTCAAGTTTACAACCTGGAAAAATGCAATGTTGGCGAGAGTTTGTATTTATAATAAGCAGGGTACGGGTGGATATGGTCGCAAATTTAACATGTACCGAGTATGTCGCTTGTCCGGGAAAAGAATTCCCCAAAAAATCTATTTATATGAACAGAAATTTTGTGACCATCAGTGATATACTGTACGTTGTACCTTACTACTATTAAGATTAAGAATTTTTTCTAATTTCGGGTAAAATGACCGATAATGTGCACTATGTAGAGAAGAAACAAGCTCATCTCTAATCTACAACTGTGACATACAAAGTAAAAGATGTGTTGGTTTTAAAAATGTCTAAGAGTCAATTTCTGAATTTTGTTGACTTTATTAAATGAAGTCAACTAGTCGTTTGTTTGTTTGTTTGTTTTTTTGAATAATTTACTAGTCGCAGCACAAAACAAAAGCGATTAAAAAAGTAACAATTTCCTCTACCAAATAAAAAAGTAAAAACTTTATCCATTAGCACAGAAAAGGTACAAATATTCAATAAATTTGCACGCCGGTCACAAATTGCCTTTGAAAAACCTGTTAATTGCCTCATGGCACGCAGAGAAAAAAAGAAGAAAAAAATATTTGAAAGTAGAAAATTCCATAAATACCAGGCTCAGAAAGAAAATGTAGAAGAAAGTTTTTTTTTTCTTAAATTTTTCAACTTCTAATTCAATTCTTATTTTGTAATACGAATTCCAAACACGACGTAAATTTTGTCCCAAAAAATTATTTTTCAGCAAATTTAATTCCTGCTGTGTTGACAAGGAGAAAATGTAAATTCTTTTTCACTCTGTGTTTTTCCTCTTAAACTAGGTGGGTAAGGATATTATACTGCTCTCTCACTATGCTATATACATGGCAAATATATTTGCCGAACAGAAGAAGTGGAAAAAAAAATTGTATAAACCATTTCCAAATAATTTTTCGCAATGGCAATGTAATCCTAATGTTAATGTTTTCCCTTTCTCGGAAGTTTAAGAATTTGTTTATTTTATTTAAAAGGGGTGTTTGTGGAATATTCTTGTTTTATCAAACTGTATCCACCAGTACTTTTATAGACGCAAGAAAATTTATGAAGTTATACTTATTATTAGGAGATTATTTGGTATTTCAGGATTATTTTACATTAAAATAGATAAATGTAATGCAAAATATTTTACACCGTGAAACATTTAACGAAAAACGAAAATTTTTAAAGTTTCGTCCTCAATTTATAACTTTGTCTATGGAGATCGTCCTTAAGAAACCGTGGTGAAGCGGAAACTTTATATTCTAAACATAATTTCATTGATTAAATACATTGTAGGGAGTTTATGCTTTCCGCAGAAGTTATATCTTAGACGAATTATATATAGACTGGAAATTAAAACAAACTTACTTAAAAATTGTGTCCCGGACATGAAATACGAAATATTTGAAAGTGTGAGAATTGGCGGGCAAATTAGCGCGACGAATTCAATTTTTTTACTATGCATATCTTTTGAATTAAAAAAAATTAAAAATATTGGAACGATTACCTTGGGGATGAAGTTGGAAACTTTCAGAGACTGGAAGTGTACTTGAAAGTTGAGACCTTTTCTCGATAAATGATGCACTCCCATTAAATCCATTAAACCCATTTAATCAACAAAAAATCTTGACACACACTGAATTTACTGATTCTTTGTGAATTTTGCACGTATTTTTGTGTGGAGAAATCAAAAACTCGACTAAACCCAAAAACAGAAAATGAGTCGGTTTCCAAATCCCCGTGAGTGTAGTTTCAAGCCTTTTTAAGACTTAAAGGATTCGGTAAAAAATGTTAAAAATTACAGGTTTCGTCGACTTTCGTTGCCAATATTCCATGTACCAAAATCTTTTTGTCGGATAAATATCAAATTTAGATATCTAAAATTAAATCAGATGTTTTTTTTGACTCACAGTAAAAAATAAAGTAGTACTTTAATCGAAGTATGCGAATATTTCCATACCTTTTTTTGTTAATGTCATTGCAAAATTACCATTAAGGCTGCTAATGGTATTATTGGTATCAAAATAATACTCTATTTGACGTGTAAAAACCTCTATTACCCTGCTAGGTGCTTCTAATGTTTAATGTTTAATTTACGTTTTTGCCATCGATATAATATACTGTAGATAATGAGACACGAAAAACGAAATTTCGGAAATATAGCACACATTACAAGTGCAAAAAATACGAATCACAACACAAAACGAAGAGAAAAAGGAAATTGAGAAATGCAGAGTTTCAATTATTTTCAAATATTTGTATGTAGAGGTGTGCGCCGATTTCAAAATAGTCGGCGGCGGTGCGCCGACTGGTGATGAATCGGCGGCGGCGCGCCGAAAGAAATTTAATGTCGGCGGCGGTGCGCCGATCGGCGCGCCGATAAATTTAAAAAAAAATCTAAACTTTCTAAAATAATGCAAAGACATTTGAAAAAGCGTGCGCAATCCTTTTTACGAACACTGAATTCTTACTATCTTGCAAACTGAAGAACTGAAGTATCAACCACGAATCCAAGTACAATCTCATTTTTATCTTTCGAATGTACAATCCCTGACCTTCATTTTAAAAACATCTGATTCAATGAATCCAAGAATGATTTGTGAGTTTGCCTAAATGACATATAAGTCAACTTATAAGTTGGAAATTTTCAGTCACATCTTCATCTTCATACTAGATGTTCTAGAAGGTTACTTAAAATTTACAACTTATAATTTATATGTCATTTTCGCAAACTCACGATTGTTTCTTCGATTAACAAGGTTTTGAAAGAACAGGTTAAGACACTTTCGAGTTGATCACGAGAGCGGTGGAACCAAAATTTTCCTCTGTAGCGCCAACTAGGTTTGGAATATTTTATATGACGATTTCAACTTACAAAAAATAATTGTTTTCAAGTTGACTTTTCAACAATATGTAATAAGTGCGTTTGACAAATTTGGTTTCAACCGCCTTCGCGAGTGTATACCCTATTCTTTCAGAACCTTGGGAAATTATGAGTAACTGTCAGAACATCTAGTAGATTAAGAAGATGTGACTTTACATTTCCATATCTTCGATGTAGGAGTGAGATCGTAGTAGAAGGTTTGCGCCATAGAGTTACACTCGAGTGTTGGCAAGATGGCGCTTTTCTATGAAAATGCTACTTTTAAGAGGAAACCAGCATTTTGGGTGCCGATGCTCCTAATAATTGTATTCTTGTGGCCAGCAGCTGTTGTTTTTACTGCTGTTTTGACTGCTGTTACATGAGTACTGATGTCTGACATTTTGTGTCATTGAATTTGTGTTATGTTTGTTTGTTCTTAGAGTCGGTTTAAATGTGTGAATTTCGTTACAGTAATTGAATTAATAAATTTTAGGAACAAATTTAACTAAACGAAATAGTGAAAATTTATCAAATTAAAGTCAACGGTTTCAGAGTAAAAATATCACAAATTTCATTAAAGAATACTACTAAATTGGTTGCGAAATCGTATCAAATTGTCGGTACAGGCGTATCCAATTGCATATTCGAGCAATTGAACAATCAGATTTTATGAATCTTCAGAAGCAAAAAAGTGCAATGGTTTGTTTTGATATGAGTCATCATAATTTCCGTTTTGACAGAACAACATATGACTCAGGGTTGATAAGTAACTACAAAGATAGGGTTGTCCATATAGTGGCCACATGGATAGATGATAAAACGACAAAACGCCATCACGCCAACTCTCGAGTGTAACTCTATGGTTTGCGCAAATAAGAGATTTTGATAAACATAAATGTATAAGTAATAAGTAATTAGTAATAAGTGTATTTGCTGAGCAGCATATAGCAACCTGATTTAAAAAATTAAGAGATAGAAACATTTGCTAAAACCTTGTAATCACGCACACACTGTTGTATATATATTTCAGTTTAAGTTTATATTGCCGCCCATTAAAATGGCTGAAAGCAATAAAAGTATAAAATTTCGGCGCGACGAAAATGAAACCGGCGGTGGCGGCGGCGTGAGCCAATATTTTTCGGCGGCGGCGCGCCGAAAATTTGGCCAAAAATCGGCGGCGCGCCGGCGTAAAATCGGCGGTGCACACCTCTATTTGTATGTCATTGTTTCGCGCGCTTTCTCAAAACGTAAGTTACGTTACACATACATCCATGTGATCTTTCCGCATAAAGTTGCTTTGACATTATTTACTTACATACCCTATATTATATCGATGGTTTTTGCACATTTTCATCAAATTTTTTAGCGAGATTAAAGTCTCCAAATCACCATCGGGGAACTTTGACAATCAGGCACGAACTCAAAAAATATTTTTTAGACTCGATCTTTTTTGTAAAATAATCTGTGAAGTCTGGAGATTAGATTACCATATGGACCCAACTTTTTATGTAAGGTAAAATCAAAATAAAATGATCGACTCTGGTTTTTGACAATTGAAATTCAATTGTCAAAAACCAGACTCGATCATTTTATTTTGCTTTCATTTTACCCTGAGTCGAGTGTTAAAAAAATTGATATATGTGACGTGGACCAATAACCGTCGAAATTTTCAAAAATCGATCTGGCGACAGCATAAAATTAACTTTAGAATTTTTTTTTCTTCCATAAAATGATCAAATGGACCAGCTGAGTGGATTTCCGGCTGAGCCTTAAAGGAAATAAGACATTTTGTGAAAACCGCTACACCCTATTAAACATAAACACTCTAAACTATGTTTGATACGTTATACTTCTTGCAATTTTATATTTTATACTCTAATAGTCCGCTTGTATTAAGACGACTAAAAATGAATAATAAATGAATGAAACCATACTCGAAAACACGCGTATACAATATTTTTTCAGTAAATTAATGTTAAATTGTCCCGAAAATTAAATAAAAACAAAACTTTACATTCGCGATACTCGATTTTCCAAATACTAAACGAACAACTACCAAATATGTCAACACCTATTCTACATGTGTAAAATCGTACGAAAAATGCATCTTATTCAAACTGATGTTGGGGACACATTTTATCATACGAAATACCCGTCTAGGAATAATACGTCTAAAAGTTATATTTCAGGCGAGGAATTCTATTTACATGCATTACCAATGTTACTTCATTTACGGATGAGAAATGTCGGTTTCGTTTCTCTGTCTTATAGTAAGTATTGTTTAGTTCAATCTAGAAAAACGCTTTAGGGAATTCAAATTTTGCACCATGATATATAAACTGCGTCGCGCAATTTACATGAGTTTACATGAAAACGCATAGAAACGCATACGATACATTTTCGATTGCGTTGCGCGAGCGCGACTCATTTTCGCGAGTATATAGTTTCTAGTAGAAAAACGAAATCGACTCGACATTTCTTCATAAATTCTGAAACAGCTTTTTAACGTGAGTAAGGGCTACACCACCCATCGGTCGAAATTTGAAATGTACAAGCAACTAGTGCATTCTACTCGGAGAGATATAGTGTTACTTCAAGTAGAATATTGCGAACAAACATGCACACAGCCAATTTACATGAAAAATCTAGACAAATTTCTTCCAAGCTCCCCAATATTTATTGTGAATTAACGTTTAATGTTCCATTCTGAAACCATTTACGTAAATATTTTTCAGCCACTAATTGTTTGAATAACTGAAATGCAAAAGTAGAAATGTTACTGACATCAACTGTTTATGTGCGGTGAGAAAAGTGCTTTAAACACATAATTTTTGTGTTAATCCACACATATATTTGTGTGTATCATAGTTCAACGTCAGTCTTCAAGCCGTGACACAAGTCCCGTAACACGAAAATTTAACAACATGAAAATGTTTTACCTTGAACTCGACATAACGTTAGTGACGCAAGATCCTAACGAGCTTTTAAAAAAGAGAGGTGTTCGAGAAGAATGGTTATCGGAAGTTTCTTCAACAAATGGTGTGAAAATGGCTGTCTGTTGGAAGTGCATGTGCATCCTGCAATTTTCTTATGATAGCTTTACTGTTCTGTTTCAGTATGAACTAGACTCACAGTCCAACGATTTGTGTATAACTCTTCGTAATTCTTCATAAATTTTATTTAATATGACGAATTCTGAACCATCGGTTCGTATAATTACAGATGGCCGTTCGTCTGCAGAACTTGTCGAATATTCGATATCACTTCGGGATCCAATGGAAGCAAGGGCTTGCGACACGAACCTCCATAGTATCCCAACATATCCATAGCAGCTTTTAAAGCTGGTGGTCCGTACTCTTTCAGAAGCTACAAGTAAAACAATGTTAAAAAAAACTTCAAATGAGCATGTAATACGATAAGGAACAGGAGCGGAGCATACCAAGAAATCTGGTAAAACGAGTCGTTTTTCGATTTCTGCCGCCTTACGCCATTCATTGGCCTGAGCTAGGGTAAACATTTCACATATAGGACCTCCTAATATGCCTGCTAGACCACTCATTCCCCCACAGCAACCTGAAAGTATGATGGGACGTTATTAAATTTTTTATACATGTTCAACGAGTTGCCAGAATAGTAGACAGTGTTCAAACAATTACATGAGCATCACTGAAATGTCATGTCACGAGACAAAGCAGCTCTCTAGAAACACCATACACCCTGTTTACAAAATTGGAAGGCCTTAATTCGAACAGTGTCCGATTGCAGATTTTGTTATGTTAGAAGTGTACAATTTTGTAAACAAGTAGATTGCGGTTGCTACCATAGAGGTAGACTACCTAGAGGAATTTTGACCCGAAATTTATTGAAAAATTATCTCACACACACCACTAACACGAAAACGTCAATTTTACTTCTTTCGACGCTGTAGGTCCCTTTAAATTTGACATTAAGAGTCCTATTTTACTGTTTGTACAAGAAGCTGTCACACACACATTTAAATATATGATTTACTGAGCTGCTTTTTATGAGATAATAAATGTGAATAATTTCTGTGGGAGAAAGCAAAAAAATTGACCTACCCATAAGCAAAGCTGGCAAAAGATCACCGGCAGATGAAGCCAATACCTGAAATTCCTTGTTCTTGGTTTTTTCGACGATAGCACCGAGCTTGAACGCCTGTCGCAAAATAAATTAGTCGACAAAAGTTTGTGCTGTTTAATCTATCTGTCCTGATTGTTACACTTGTTTTATCTATAAAAATATTGTCATTTTTACTAACATTTCCATCCTTAACACCAATAATGTTCGGATGATTAGATAATATATCGATTGTATCCACCCCTATATCGATTCCAGTAGTACCAGGGTTATTATATATTACCACAGGTATGGGTATGACATCGGCAATTGTTGTGAAATGTTCCACGATGCTGTTTTGCTGTAGAATGAGTAATAATTGATAAAAAAAATCAATTCCGGATGAATATATGCGCCCTGTATACCGTCATTCGCGACCTAAAATAGTGGGGTGCTTGAAGCAGGATCGCATCAGCTCCAGCTTCAGCTACAGCCAAGCTGAGATCGAGACTTTGCTTTGTAGCTGAATAAAGATTAATCCGTGTTTAGGGCACGTTGGATCATTTAAATAAGAAGGAAAGGCTGCTCACATTCGCTTGTAGTTCCAGCCATTACAAATTTCGAAGGATGAGCCAACGATTTGACGGTCTTCAGAATCTGAATTTTTTCATCATTGGTCAAGAAGGGCCATTCTCCGTAAGATCCGCCAATACAATATCCTTCAATTAAGCCATCAGGTTTCAGTGTCTGGATGGATATGGGTAAATTGAAAGTTTGTAACTGTACCTGCGAAAGGTATTTTCTCCCATTGAGCAACATTTTCCGTGAGTTTATCGTAATTAACAGATTGTTGCGGATTATTTTGAAATGGTGTCGCAATTGCTACAATTATGCCACTCAGATTTAATTTGCTTTTATTCATTGTCACTCAAATTTTAGTTAATATGTTTCACAAACTTGAAAATCACAAACTGAATAAAGTAAACTCAATTCGTCGTTGTTATTTCTTATTCACAAAAGATAATGAAGACTTTGCTATACTCGTTGTCGACAAATGTTATCACTCGAATAACCACTTTAATCACCTAAATTGATAAACAGCTGGAACGCCTCTACGTGTAAAATTATTATCAATAGACATTATCATGATAATTGAATCGTTATTGACTCTATCCTATTACGCCATTTATTACGCCATTCTGTAATTTTCTTTCATATAAGTATATGCAATAGTAATTTATATCCTGTCCCATGCGAAAGTTGACCATTACACGGCAGTTTGTTCACTGCGAAAATGGTCTGAATTGCACAAATTGCCCCAATGTTAGTTACTCAAATATACACGACTGATGTTGTTATTATCACAAAATCGTTATCTGATATAATGAATTACTTTCTTAGCATCTAATGTAAGCTACTATTACTACAGATCGGGTCGGTATATAGCGTTCCCACTTGTCAAAACAAATGTTTGAAATCAGTGATGTACTTTTACTTTATTTGTAAATTACAGTAGATTACACACTTCATTGATTTATTTAAGCTACGAAGACTGGCTCTCCCTCTCTCTCCACATTCTTTTATCTATATAAGTTACTTGGAAGCGTACATGGGAATTGCGTCACATCTGCATGTTTCAAAGTTTCTTATGAGATCCTACATTATGTACGATATTCCGGAAATCGTTTATTGTTTAGCTAAGGGTGTGCGGCGCTACCACACACATATATATTAATATTCTATATTACACGATAGGATATGAGAAGTGTTTTTTGGTGTTAATAATATATATCGTTTTGAGATAAACTGTTACACGATACAAAATGTGGCCCAATTAGTGAATTAGTTACTGATGCTATTGACGGTAAAAATTTGTAAGCGGGGTAAAAGTTTCTTAATTATTGCTATAGTCTTGTATACCTCGTTGTAATAACAGATGGTATACATATGTTCGTTGGCTGTAATAAGTTTAACAACGAAGATTTTCACAAGACTTTCAATTAGGTGAAACGTTTCGGTTTCTTTCTGCATACAAAACTGACGCCATTATTACCTTGAAAGCGTCCGTATGGTTATGGGCTTACGATTCTTACTAACATTTTGTTCGCTTAGGAACAATGTTAAGCATTTATACTGAAATTGTATGGTTGCAATTTCAAAGTCTGATTTGGTTATTGTTGCACCAATTCTTTATTGTATAAACTGATGAATGCTCTGCTAAGTGCTAATGCGTCAAGTGACCCAATGACCGTGTATAGAGCTGAAAATTATTTAAATTTCGTTTGTCGTAGTATTACACCTTGCATCGGCGTACTGGTGATAAAATTAAGGACTTTTGTTATTCCATTCAATTATTAATTTTTTCTGCTTTTATTCAAATAAAAATGAATTTCGTTTTACTACGAGCAAATCAGCCACGGATGCTATATTCCGAGTAAAATTTTTATATTTTGAAGCAACGAGTTGTCAATAAACGAAAAAAAAAATGTGAACAGGAAAAACTAGGTATAGTCTCGGAATCCTATTGTAAACCAAATGGGTTACGAGAATATGAAGGTTGGTGAATGCATTCCAATAGGTAGCAGTCGGTGTCAATTCAAGATACTATCAATACGTAAGTGAAATGAAATTGAAAATTGAATTTCCCAAAATCAAATATTCACGTAATAGTACATTATCGCTTGTGCTATCTAAAACAGACGAATTCGTATTTTATATCGTACGAGCAATGTTCGAAATTTTGAGCGAGAGTAAGATAATAGTAGGATGTTGATTTGAAACTTTTGTTTTGTAGCCTGAACCGATGGCTATGGATTACGGTGAAGTTTCAACCAAAACTAGTCGATTCTACAAAATGTAACGGAATGATTCTCGGATGATTTTCTTTTAACAGAATGTAGCAAACAAATGAAAATTCCATTTTGTAGTATCGAACGATTTTAAAACGACCAACTTTTGGTTAAAACTTCACCCTAGTCTAGATAATTAAATTGTTCTCTGTCGCTACCTAGTACAGCCAATACTCGCAAGAGATTGTTTATATATTTTAAGGATTAAAACATCGTCGAATTTAAATAACAAAGACAAAACATGCTGGAGGATATAAAGTACCGATATGAAGTACAGTACTGATACGAAGTGCAATTGGCTCTTGAATCATTGAAGATCACATGAATTAAAATCTCTAAATATTGATAGCAAACTCCTAACAGGAACGAGAAATACAAACAATAAGATCCATATTTGCACATCCTTATTTCCTGGTGCAAAGGTAAAGTTTTAACTTTGTTGGAAATCAGTGGGTTAGTTGATTTAAGAAGACTGGACAGTGGAAAATCATTAAAATCACCGCGCGAGAGTTGAACGTATTTTAGAAAGTTAAATTAAGTTTAAGAAAGGCAAACAAGACTCGTATTTTGTTAAAATTTAAAAAAATCATGACCTGCATGTTTGCTGATTCCTATACAAAGATAAGATGCGAAGAATGGGCAGACCTATAACCTTAATTTGAAATTTGTTAATTTGCCTTTAAATTAATTAAAAATAAATTTTGGTAAATTTGTAGACACAATTTAAAGAAAGGGCAATCCAATTTCTGCCGAAATTTGGTTCAGCTGATTCACTCTTACTACTTACTACCACGCGCATGCATGTTCCTATTTAGCTGAAGCATACTTAGGCTCAAATTAGATTGTATTTTCTTATAGGTGTACATATAACCTCAGGTTCGTAATGTCGTCTACCTAGGACTTCGTACGTATTAGAGCATAAAATATTTTTTTGTTTGCCAAAGTGACCAAAGTAGAATATTCCAGCATGAATTTCCAGTGGAATTTCCTATTTTTCCCATCACGTTATTCTTATGCGTTCACTTTGCGAAAATTCGTTTTTGTCAAAGGAAAACAAAAGTGTTACCAAATCAACAACCAAAACAAACAAACAAATTGAATCGACAGTTCAGAGGTCAAATTAAACATTTTCTCCACTGAATTGTCAATACTCAGAGTGTCGCACATGAAAATTTTTATACAAATGTCAAGGAACATAAGCCCTCGGCAACGGTGGCTTTAGTTACACATAGCGATCCGAAGGGGACCTAATTCAAATTTGTTCTTTTGCTACAGACTGTTATTATCAGAGCGAGAAAACCGAAGACTAGTTATTTTAACTTGCCTTGTGGTACTGGTCAAAGTATTTACTTCTCTTTCAACGTGGCACGTTGAGAGCGAGAGGACCAAAGACTAGTTTATTATTTGTTTTCTGGATTCTTATCAGTAATTGCTGTAAACTTCCGACAAATGCAACTCAAATAAAACATTGAAAGGCTCTGTTGTTAATTTGAACAAACCTACATTGCTTTCACTCGGATCTTCCCAATTTTATCATGTTAAGCTCATCCATGAATTGTTTTTTAAAGTGACCGCCCATATAGATAGAATTTATTGACATTTGGAAATGATATAAAAGCTCTTAGCAACTTCCAGCAAATCTCTCACATTACATAATAATTCTTGATGGTAAACATATATCCACCCCAAAGCACTGATACTGTTTACATGTAACATTATGTGTTATTAGTAATAAAACTAAATCCATAAAAATTTTTACGATCCTAAATTATTATTTTTGTATTTTCGCATAAAATATATCAAAATCATCTTTTACCCACATATAAAACATTATTTTCCGAAAAAAAGAGAAGATTCATCAACATAAATGATGTTACTGGCATACAAAATATCTACTTCCAAAATGAGCAAGACGGAAGCATAAAAAAATAAATTCATTCATATCTTGTACTTTAAAATTGAATTTATATTACTTTATGTTTGAGTACGTTGTTATACGTCCTGAATCAAACTCAATTCCATGCTTGAAATTTTGTGAAACTTTTTTTTTCTATATCTTGCGGTTGTGCAAGAGATATGATGAGTATCCTTCACGTATACTACATTTTGAAGGATCGATGCAAATCTGAATCGAAAAATACAAAGTGGGCTGACAAATGTGTAATGGTATTCGAACTAACCATCCATAGAAAAGTAACTTTTTTTTTCACTTTTTTCTCGCTTAAGAATATGATATTATGGGTTGATTACATTAAGATCCTTCGCATAACACTGACACACGATGTGTGTATGGCTAACCATCAGATTTCTTTTTACGCAAAAGGGGGTACATTATACGATGTATCACAAAACTCCATTGTATTTGAATGAAATTTTTTCAGTTGAATGGACTCATATGTTGGATAGAAAACTTATAAACTTTTTCTGTGGTCCATTGGTTGGTATGGATTATTCATAAAAATTTAAAGTCTCGAGATCTTGATTCTGTACACTATTTATATGCTACATATATGAATGTAGGGTATATCGAGGTATTGTGTATGAGACTTTTTCATTTTTTTATTACCTAGTAATGCCAGCAACGAAAGCATTTTATAACATCCCACACCCTGGTACGGATAAATTTGTTATTTTTCTTCTTTTGTTGAAAGTTTATTATTTTTCCAAAATAATACAGTGGGAAGACTTAAAATAACCGACATGAAAAAAAAAACTCAAAATGATTTGGATAAGCCTTCTACCTTGTGAGAAAGTGCTAAGCTTGCCCAGACAATCACTTTATCGGTGGTGAAAATGAGAGATTTTCCAAATTTTTATCTAGTTTTCTTCACCGAGCCTGTACTTACATATATTTGACTTGGGGAATGATTTACCAGTAGCGAAATTAGCAACATATCACAGAGCCTATTTTTGACAAAATACTTTTTTGGATTTTCTAAGTTTTCTCGAAATTTTTTGAAAATTTTCTCAAATTTCGAAGAAAATTCGTGAAACTTGAAAAAAACAAAATATTCTCGTAAGTAGGCTCTGGCATATAAACGTTTCCAATGCTAACGGATCGAATTCAGGTTATGTAAAATTATAACTCAATGGAGACGTAGAGAATAGATCGAATTCTATATGGTTCGTGGTAGATCACACAAGCTTTCCGTTGTTCCATTGTGCTGCAGTAATGGACAGTGGGAGCAGACATACTAGTATTTATGAATAGTGATGGTGCTTACAAGAAATTTATTCATCGTGCTGTGAAAAAACTAGTGCTCACAATGAATCAACCTACGGTAAGTGGTACCCAAGCTTGGCTGTTCATTAGAAGTCGGTGCCCTACCTGAAGTTGATGTGTCTAGAGATTAGTCCTTGAATACGGTAACTGCTGTAGCACCTATATGTTCTGACTGACATAAAATGTCAGGTCCGAATTCACATGTAACAAAATACTATGTCCAACACTGTTTCTCTACTCGTTTCGCTCGCTATCCAAACATACGACATTAAATTAAGTTTTGAGAAAAAAAATGACCAGGGAATATGCTCTTGCAGGATTAGCTGAGTGTGAATATTCTTGGCTCAAGTTTTTTAGGTCCAGAATTTGATACTTTATATGATTCGATTTTGCATTACATAAATTCGACTTGTTCTGAGACTCAGGTCATAGTTGATTTATGTCAAATGTTGAAACAACTACTCCTACTAAAATTAGAGGGTAATTCTACAAATAATTAAAACAGTGAACAAAATCGGTTTCCCGTCTGCAAATGGTTGCAGCGCTACTCAGAATTCTACCACTTAAAAAAAGAGTAAAATCACGATACATTTTACAAACGAAACCGCATCTTCCACAATAGTTCCATAGATATGGCTCCAAGCAATGGCTTTGTGACTTATCATTAATTTAACATAGCGATATTCTGTATGGCTGCTGTTCCGTTGTATTCGGTTAATGCTTCAAAGGTAAAATCAAAGTTATATTTCAAATGACTTGATCAATAAACCGTCATTGAAGTCTATCGTTGTTTGTATTAGAATAATGTGATTCCGCTTCAACCAAAAATAGAATCTCAAATCAAACGTTTAAAAGGCAACGCAATCGCAACGGTGTTAAAGTATATGTATACAATTCTACAATTTATCAATCAACAATCAGCATCCACTTTTAGTTGAATAAATCATAAACGTTAATCGACGGTTTTCGCTGAATTTTGATAATGTTAAGATAAAAATGGATAATAAAATACGAATTAATGAGCCAGATACCATCAAACGGCTCGCCGTTATATATAAATAAATACTTTATATCGTCGTCGTCTTCATTTTATTTCAAGTATAAAAAGTTATTCAGCTCAAAACAGAATTTCAACTAAGTTTTGCTTCCCGATGACATTGTGATGTATCATGTGATGGAGAAGGAAAAAGCGAAGAAAACTAATAGACTTCGTTTTATAAAATTAAAACAATGCGCACGTACAGTTTTCGCAATTTTCCCAAATTGTTTTTATCTGTTTCTCTTCTCTAGTTTTTGTTTCTAATATTTAAAATTCTTTTTATTATTTGACAACGTTGCGAGTAGATAATAAAAAAAAAACCAAAACATGCTCATTCATTTTCATGATGGCATTATGGAAAATGAAATAAAATTTTCTTTTGTTTTTCTTTTTTTTTTCATTTTAGTATGGTTTATATTACACATCGCATTCTGGTGAATATTTGTTTCTTTTTTTTAGTAAAGCGAAAGAAAAAAAAAGGAAAAAGTTTCGCGAAAACTTGAAAATTCAATGTAATTTTATTATATTTGTTTTGGCTATGAAAATGTTATCTCCAACGCAAACGAAAAATCGACACACAATGAAAATTTATTGCATATCAATGTAGTGCGAAAAATATATACTTTTGTGTCGTTTATGATGCCAAAGGCAGAAGAGGAAAGAGCATTACACTTCGGATAAATCGAGCAAAAAATTCAAATTGACTTTCCCAATTTTTATTACCTCGTACGTACATCCGGAAATATGGCACTTATTGTGAAATTTGGGATAGACAATAAATACAATCATTTATATATATGGAGTTGCCAGAATGTCTGGAATGTTGGGTAACCTTTCAGGATATGCTTTTCAATATAAGTCACCATGAGTAACACTTACCTAGATTCTTGAACAATTAACATTGGTATAAACACACGATGTTTGACTATGAAAGTGGGCCACGTTTTTATCGTCAAAATCGCGTTACGAAGTTAGGGGCAAAAATAGTTATTTTGCTAACTAGTTATTAAATGGGGTTATTTTGCGCAATAGATGTGACATGCCGATACGGGTTTAAGGCGAGTTTAGCAACACATCGTAAGGCCCTCATTTACTAACGTGTTAGCAACAATATTTTATGGACAGCAGTGAGATCCTCATTCTGCACAATCATTCAATAGACATGTAAAGTCAATTTGTGCCACCGAGAATTGAAATACGACGGATTTCAATATCGATAACTAGATTGAAATGTCCAAAATTACAACACCCGTTTTCATGGCTTATTACAACACTCAAACCAGTGTTGAAATGAAATTCGTATGAGTTATTACAGCATTCGTTTTAAAAAAATGCAAAGCAACGTGATCGATCAAATTCGAAGAGTGATTGTTTACAATGAAAATTCTGAATTTTTGTACATTTGTCTATTTCAATTCTCGGTTGGCACAAAGCATGATGTGTTACACGTATTGTAATGAGATTTTTTCAGCACACGACCCAATTTTCCTTACTCGCTCCGCTAGTGCTGAAAAAATCAACATTACAATACTTGTAACACAACATACTATTGTTGTTTACACTGACCAACATTATTTCATTGTAGTGACGAGATTAAATTGAAAATTGATGAACTGAGTGTTGAAAAATTTCTGGCAAATAAAAGAATACTGAGCAACATCGATAGACATTTTTAAATTCTTATAATCTGTTCAACCTTGGAAAAACCATCGTGCTTTGTTCGGAAATATTGAAGTTCAAATTTTGAGGGTTCGGGTTTTCGCTAATAGTTCGCGAATACGAAAGAAGTAGTGTTGGTAGTAGTGCAGAAGCGATTATAACATTTTTTGGAATAGGAACAAACTTGCCGAGCCTGTCGTTTTTGCGCTTCTCTAGCTCAGAATGATGGGTGTATTTTTTCGGGTGTACTTATGGCAGATAGAGTAGTGTGCAATGAATAAAGGAGTTGAAGATGTTGTCTAACGTTTTCTAGCGTTTTCATTCATTGTGGTATCAAAAATAAACAAACAGAAGGAACGTTGAAGTGTTAATGTCGGTATATCAATATGTGTGATCAAACAGCCCCTTGTTGTGATAAATATATTAATGAAAAAAGGGTATTACGTGTAGGCAAACAAAAGATGCTTGATCTATTTCCGGGTACGTTTCTCAATCCCCTTCGCTACAACCATTCGAACACAGTGAGGCTACGGGATACACCTAGTCAAATTATTTGCGAAAACGGTTTAGCTGACGAAATGAGAAGTTCGGTATCTTTGGAGCCAAGCCAACATTTTTAGCAGCATTATACCAACAGATATGGTAACAATGTAAAATTTATTGCAAAATATTTTAAACTTTGGGAGGATACGTTTAGTTTGAGTAAATTGTGAACGTTGATTAACGGGAGCAGGATCAATTTGAACACAAGACTCACAGGTGTCTTAATCAGCCAGAGTATTTTTTAAAAGCGGAAATTATACCGGAAGTGCGTTAAATTTATGACTGTGCTCATTTTGTATTCTTAAGAATCACCTGTTATTTTGAAATAGTACATTATTATCTCTCCTGAAAAAACGGTCATTGCCGAGTACGACAAGTTGCAACGAGAGCCGAAAGGTTAGCTAAGTTACGAAACGCACTTAAATATTCGAGATAATAGAAATGCTCAACGTAGTGGTAAAATGGAGAAGTGCTGTACCTCCCGAAGTACCCTTCGAAATTTTTGCCTGTATTAACAGATTTGAATTATTTTATCATTATCATTACACGAGGAATAACCTTCTACTTGCAGCACTTTTCATTTTCGCAAGTACATTACTTATCAATGGGGCAAATGATGGAAATGGTACAGACACGCCGACTTTCCTTTTTGGTGTTGGGTGCAGGCATAAACAAAAAAAATAGGTCTGTGGTAAATGTTATAATATCCAGATTCTCGTTGTATCTTCTGACCGACTGACGATGAGCAAATTTCCAATATCCTTACAATGATCCCAGTCTACTACAATTTCTAACGCTGATTGCATCAAGAGCACAACTATGTCAGCAACGTATGTGCTTAAAGACTGCCTTTGTAATTAAATTAGGGGCGGGTTGTACAACGGTTACGGAAGGGATCGGTATCTTTTATTTTTTTTTTATCGAAACTCTTCACCTCTAGAATTATCGAGTTTGTTCGACTGATCATTTTATGGAACAAGTTTTTTTAAGGGATTTTCGTACGTCGTGACTTATGTATATCATTTTTATTTTTCGAATTATTGAGTTTTAATAAGAAATTGTTGAATACCATAACTTATTCTACAAATTTTGCTCTAGGAAAAAACCAATATATGTGAACAATAGTTATAGGTGGTTATAGGCCTTGCACGGTTAAAACAACAGACAGATTTTATTATTTTACAAGTTGTTTATCAACTGTGATCACAATTTGGAATTGGAGACAAGACTTTATCTAATACATTGGTTTTGTAAAAGTTATAAGTAAGGGTCTTGTAAGTCATGTTCTAATAAGTTATAAGAGAATTTTCAAAAATGTTCAAAAACATAAAATTTTAAAGTTTTTGATATTCTTACGAAGTTTTTGAACATTTTTGAAAGCTCATTTAAAACGCCTCTAATTATAACTTACAAAAACCTATTTAGCATTCGACTTATTAGCTATAATGCATTTAAGCAAAGTTAGGCCTTATTATTTGTGAAACTGAATTTCGCAAAAATTACCTCTGAGTATCAAATTATTGGTTTATTATTTATTGTTTATCGCAGTGCCACGACCACAGAAACTCTTTTTTTTTAAAACATTTGCTTTTCCGACAAATTCGGTCGAATACTAGCAAAAATGACTCAATTGGTATCAAGAAGACTGGTATCCAGTACAGAAACTGAAAATTATTTGCACGGTAAAAATTAAAGGAAACAGCTATACACCAAATTTCAACTTTTTTTAGGCGCGGGTGGAATTGGATACGAAAGTTCACTGTTCTCCTGCAACCTTTGAATCAGCACAGATTTTTTTTACTTCTGAAAAATTTCGAATTTTTTGTAGTGGCTCCATATTGCTACTAGACTTGGAAGATAAGACTTTTTATAAGATTTATATTTTTGATAAAAACTATATTCTACAAAACATCAGAACAGACAAAACAAATATTGAAAAAAGCAAGACCTCTCATTTCGTGGTGGCCAACTTAAAAAAAAGTCTAGCGTAATTCAAACATTTTTGGCAAAAAGCTGCTGTCAATTTTCTCTTGTGATAGTTTTTGAAAAAAGAGAGGATTTTGTCAGAGATTATTACCTTTCGAATATGTTGAAATCAGGATATCTTTCTTGACATTGAAAAAACAAAAATGTTAAATACGCTGAATTATTAAGATTAGTTTACTAAAAATTAAAATTTAAACATAAAAAGTCATTTTTGAGGAAAAAATCATGAGTTTTAAGCTTTCGAAAAAAAATCATATTTTCCCAACTATTAAAAAATACAAGAATTTTGTATGTTTGAGGTCGTATTAAGGTGATAACTCAAACAAAATCTTTTTTTTTTCTGAAATCTCCATCACAATACCTTCAAAATAAGCTATCACAACAAAAAATTGAAACCCGCTTTGTATACCACAAATGTTTGTATTAAGCTAAAAGAAAAAAGTTGGCGAAAGAAAGTCAACTTTGAAGCAACCACAAAATTAGTAGTCAAACCTTTTTCAATATTTCTTTTGTGTTTTCTGATGTATTGTAGGACAGGGGCTATTATGCAGGATTAGTTCACAAGATTTGAAAAAGATTCACCCAGAGATTCTACATCGAGTTCTACATAATAGGCCATGTGTAGGAAGGAGTTTTTATTAAAAATATAAATGTTGTAAAAAGTCTTATCTTCCAAGGCCAGTAGCACTAATTATGGCAGAACTATAAAAAACTTGAAATTTTTCAGAAATAACATTCGCGCAAGCTTACATTTTGATTGTAAAAAAATCCTTTCCTCAAAGGTTTCAAGGGATAAGTGAACTTTCGTATCCGGTTCCACCCTCGACTAAAAAAAGATTTATACTTTCTTGAATAGATTCTGAAGTTTAGAAACTACATAATATTTTAAGCTCAGGTCAGACAATTTAGTCACTGCTTCAACTTAGTCTGAGTAACTACACAATGCTAAGTCCTCTTGCGAAGCTATGACAGTAACAAAGCACGAGACAACACTTTCGTGAAGGCACCGCTATTCGAATAAGGCTGTCTCCTCGCGTCTTTTTGAAATTGTTACGACAGGCATATTCTTCAAAAAGAGTAAATGTAATTGCTGAAGAGACAAAGCATTGTAATGGGTTCCGAGGAAATATTTTTATTTTTGGATGAACTGACATAATGCTAGAAAAGTTTATTTTTCGAATTCTTATTTATCAAATAGAGCATTATTCTGTTGGGTGCTATGCACCCAACAAATCCTTCTGTCGGTTGCGGCGGCACCCAACGACCACCAGGAGTCGGCGTGTCTGAAATGAAACTTCTTGTGAAATCTGCCAATCGAGGCGTAGACGAGAAATACACAAAAAGTAACATTTCCATCAGTTAACCCATTGACTGAAAGACTAGTTTGTCAGTTTTCGAGTTGATCTTTAATAGTCACGCCAGAATGTGTCATTTTCGGTTATACCGTTTATATTTTCGGTACAACTGAAAATGACCCATTCTGGCTTTGAAAATCTCTATCATCTTGATTGTACACTTCTGAGGTTAACTTTACTTTAACGTTTTTGAATAAAATACATTACGTTCTTGTTTAAAGATCGTTATTTCGCCTTCGGCTCGACCTATGGGCCTACTAACATCCCTTTCGGCAAAATAAAAATCTCCAAACAAGGACGTAACCCTTAGTTTCATTCAGAAAGCTCAAAGAATTCAAGTAACTCACAACCCAATTTAAGGTTAGATTCAAAAATCAGCTGTGTATTAGTTTACCACCCTCTTATTTTGGTCTATTGCATGACTGGCTATATCCGTTATATACACACACAGTCATCGACTTTCTTTCAACATTCTGTTACCAGGAACCAGGTCACAGCCAAAGCACACAGAAATTGTAAAACAATTGCTGGTTATGACATTATTTCATTAATTTTTTTTCATTGGATATATGATCGATCACAAACTTATTGGACTCTATTTTCTTTGAAATTTCTAACAGCCAGCGAACAAGCAAAATAAAAAAATGCAAACCGTTCGTTTCATAATATTGGGTTTATGAACGTGGACAGTTTTCGATATATACACAGCCAATGTAGAAAAAGTGTCACGAATGTCGGATATTCATATAATAAATTTACAAAAGAATAAGCGGACAACCACTGCAATAAAAAGAATTCCAATCAATTGCTGGATCAAAATATTATGGTCAATTTTCTTTCATCGTCGATTCGAAATGGGACTTAAAAGTCTTTTTCAGTGGTGTTGATGGTGATGGTATGTGCAGGAAAAATTTATGTTTATCATAAAAGGACTAATCGAATTGCGGAAGTAACTGAAGTGCGCTAGAATCGAAATGTAATTTAGGGTGGATAGACGTATGATTATTCAATTTTCATTGAGGTCAATGCTCCTCATTTCAAGCTTTTGTTAGTATATAATGTTTGTAATAAGGATAGTAGTTACTATTGACATAGCGGAGGGTTGAATTCCTTGTATATCATTCAGGTAGGATATACTGATAATGTATTATCTCTCTATACGAATGTATGTACAACAACCATTTTTCAAGAACAATGTTGGTGTACACAATCCACAGTTACCCTGTGGATAGTTTACATGGTCATTTTTTAAACATGTCTGGTTGTCCATTTACTTTGTAGATGCGGATCACCAGCAGAGACGCTGACTTTGGTTTAACCCATGCAAGATGTTAAAACTATCCTCTCATTCACTGAACTTTTCCATGGTGGGCAATTGCTCCCATTGTCGCCATAATACTCGGCACCACTGATCACCAGGTCATCTCTCGAGTATAAATATAATTTATGAATTGAACAGTACGGAAGCCCTAATAAAATAGTTGAAACAAAAGAAGTAGCAGATTTACCGATTATGCTACGGAACGTCTGCCATTCGATCCACCATAAAACGTATCCACCCCTAAAAATGCATAGAAAACATGTTTTTCTCTGTTTGCACATGTCATATCGCTTCGGATATTAGAGTATATATGCTTATTGTGTCATATTGTTCCCTAGTTTCCGAAAATAATGTTACACATAGCATAGATGCTAAAATATGGATGGTTTTGTTGAGATTTAACGTATATCAGATGCAGCTGACATTCACATTGCAAAACAGATTATGGATCACATTCTGAAAGATTATAGTTATTCTTTAAAGAACCATATAATTAGTAGTTTAACAACAAAACTTTCGACTTGCACAAGCATTAACCATAACATTGCGGTGAACGTTATTCTCAGCATGCCTTTATACGAAGAATAAGAAAATTCGGTAAACTATGAAATTAATGGTAAAGTTTAAGAAACTTTAGGAATATAATTTAATTTGGTTTATTTAAAATAACCTGCTTCATCTTAAACAGTTTTCAATTTTCTGTACCATAACATGTTCGAAATAAATTCTTAGCATCTAGGGACCTCACCAAAATGATAAAATGAATAGTAAATACGACACGCATTTTAGGTTAAGTTATCGCGTTGAATATTGTGCATTTTAAATGCTAAACTTTTGAGGAAATCATTTTTATTATTTATTCATTGATGTTCAGACATTTTGCATATAATATAGCTACGTGGGACCGTGTGGGACCATCGCTAGGAGTTGTATCTCGGACATTTATGACGTCTTCGCATTTGCCTAAGCTTTGTCGCCAAAAGTCAAACCAAACGTAAAAGGTTTACGGTGGAGTCGCAAGCAAGGCAATTTTCATCGCATCTCTGCAGCGGGCGGTTGAAAATAATCACGAAACCCGCAACTGTCGCTAGTCTGATAGACATACCGACACGAAAGCCACCTAATGCAAACCCTTCGTTTGATGTGTTGTCATAAAAAAAATTGAGTTAGGTGTCTTCCGCGTTCTCATTTAAGGTTGCAGCAATATATACTTAAGTGACTTGCTTAATCTAACAGAATCTAATCTAATCTTTGTTATGAGAGATTTAAGAGCTTCGTATTAGTGACATACATATGACTTTATCCACGCTCTCCGAGTTTCGACTAATAAGAAACTGGCGAAAAAATACAATCCTACAAATAGTGGCTACAAGTAGCAATGTGAAAGAGACCTAATTTGACCTAATTCAATTTTTCTATTGTTATACTGTCAAAGTGTTAAACTTGACAGAAGAACAAAAGATTTGAATTAGGTCTAGCGTCGCTATGTGTAGTGCAGCTAGACTAACTATTACGAACATTTGAAACAGACAAAATTTGTCCTATTCGGTGTCTGACCCAAGGCTGTAAATTTTGAGGAGTTCACACAGATTATACACGCAGGTGACATACCAACTTCTATACTAAAAATTCAGAGTTTTCCCATGTATCTAACAAAATAGAGATCTGCGTGATCCCCTGAAAGTTTACAGCATTGGTCATTTACACAAATTTCACGACAAACAACTAGTTTCCATTATTTGGTTTTTTCGTGTCATTCAATCACGAAGTCGTTATCAACAACAGATGATAGCGGTGAGAGAGTGATGATATTATCAGGGCTGTTGGGCCCGTTAGTAGCTGCGGCCCTGCAGATTGTGGATTACATTTCTTTCTTTATTTTTATCGACTTGACACCAAAAGATTGTAAAATTTTATCTGAAACATTTTGAAGAATTTTATGGTAATTTTACGCTCTCTATTCGAATCTGTCCGGCTTCGTACATGTGTGCACTCTTCAGCAATCAAAATAAATTTAATTTTTTCGTGTGTTGATGCGAGAGTCGTGCAAATGCATCCATTAATCTTTTGAAAGGCTATGGAGTAGCATTCGCAAAGTGCACCTAAATATTTTAAAAGGAAATAATATTTCGAGTTTTAATCAAATTAATGAACTGATTAAACAAAAACTTTACACTTAAAGTCTTATCTATCCGAACAATGTACTTTTGTTCTGAAATTCCTCCATTCACTAATATATTTTATCCCAGAAGGAAAGTAAAGATTATGAAAACTCATTTAGGTTTAGAGCAAAACTTTTCCCAGTTTTCAAGTTTTTGATGATATTTGAACATCCGCTGTAATAAGTGTATCATGCGACGATGAAGACCCTTTTTATGCCAATTTAATTTGTTTGTGTTGTATTTGAAGAGAGAAGATTTATAATTTGTTATTTATTGTTGAATCCAGTTAAGGTTATTTCGTGTTGTGTATAAGATTTTAGCTGCTCATTTCGATACGGTGTAGGTGGATAAAATAGGATTAGAAAATGTCGTCGAAATTAGCCATCTTTTAACATCCAGGGTGACAGTAATCGGATGTGATTCGATTAAATTTCTTGCACTAAAACGTTACACGTTGATTGGATTTGGATTGAATTTAATTATTATTATTTTTTCCTTGTTTCAGCTAAAACATGCTCCTCAACTAAGTAATGAACGGGGGGAGTGTACACAAAGTTGCAAAGGAAAATAAAAATTTTGCATTATAAAGTTAGCATACAGCAGATGGAATACGGAGCATTAATATGAGTGACTTTGAATTATGCAGTAAAAGTAAATGTTGGTATTGTTGAGATGTACAAAAGAAATGGATGTCTCCACTTCAAATTTGATTGGTTTGTTCGTTGCTTTATTACATGCTTTTAGAAAAACAAACAGTGAGTACAAAATGGAAAAGTTTGTTAATAAAATTGCAAAGGTATATAGAATGTGGTAGATGAATGTGAACGTTTCTATTACAAAAGAAATAGAATGTATGAAGAAGACATAACAACTTTAACATTACATAATTCTTCTGTTGTCCACAACGATGACTAACCTAAGCCATGAGCTTTACCTAGAATCTTCTAATATAGCAATATGTATACAGTTAACAAAACTGAAACTTTTTCTGATTTGATAAATTTCACCCTCCCACATTCGACTTATATTCTTTAGACTTCGAAGAACTATATTTGGCATTTGCTTAGAACAACATTAAGTCGCATCGCATGAAGCTCCTACTCCGATACAAGTTTTGAATGTTATGTGATTCGAGTATTTAAAAAATTTCACACGCGCCAATTTATGAAACCACTCTGCGAAACCATCGGCCCTGCTACTATTGTCAATATACGATGCTCATGGTACGCGTAAACAGTCTAAAGGACCGAAAACGGAGCTATTAGTTTTCCAACGCCAATTACACAATAGTATGTTGTGTTACAAGTATTGTAATGTTGATTTTTTCAGCACTAGACCCAAGGAAAATTGGGTCGTGTGCTGAAAAAATCTCATTACAATACGTGTAACACATCATGCTTTGTGCCAACCGAGAATTGAAATAGACAAGAGCACAAAAAATCATAATTTTCATTGAAAACAATCACTCTTCAAATTTGATCGATCACATTGCTTTGCATTTTCTCAAACGAATGCTGTAACAACTCATACAAATTCCATTTCAACACTGCTTTGAGTGTTGTAATATCACATCAAACGGGTGCTGAAATAAGTCACTTTACAACACTAAAATGAATGTTGAAAAGAGTCGTATTTCAATTCTCGGTGGCACAAAATGTTTTACGTAATCGCTTGTAAGTTATTGTAAGTTATTGTACGAATAATTTATCGAGCTGCAGAATTCAAAATATTTTTAGAGGAACTTTCGTGTAACTTGACTAAATCACACATTAGGGAATTCAACATATTCCTTGATTTGAAAGCATTGTTAGCATTGAAATGATGCATAGCATGGAATCCTTACATTTTAATTACATTAGAAAATCATAAATAACTAACCGTAATTAATGTATGCTTTTGCCGTTACACGTTTGTTTGATTAGTAAATTAATTCCGTACATATGCCCATTTGATTGATATGATGATAAATGATTCTGGATGGTTAGAAAAGGTACAATTTCTCAGGCAGGCAAGCGTCCTCCTCCGTAGCCACAATAATAAATAGAAAGCGATAGAACGATTAAAATGCAATTCAAACAAAGAGACGATGTGCCAAAACTTAATTGTCTTCATGCACAATATTGTCAAAAAGAATATTTCGAAGCGACATAATCCGTAATTGCGCATGCGATCCGATTTTCAAAGCTTGAAGAAAGCTTCCTGTTCTTCCAACCAAAAAGCATATTCCGATGTATATGCGAAAAATAACTCGAAAAATTTCACTCAAATCACACGTTTCGTAACGTCCGTTCGAGTCTGAATGCGGTGGTGTAACAGTGCGGCGTCGCATAATCTTTATCGTATCACAATAATCAGTACAAAAATTTAACTTTCATTTAGTTGTTTGTTGACAATCGGTTGGTTATGAATCTCGGTTGTAATACGGGAGCGAGCTTACCGTTAAAGGATTTCTGTTTGTGTTAAGTGTGTGCTTGGGATAGATAAGTTGTTTGTTTATTTTTTTGAATTTTTGTTTCTTTTAAAATTCTTTTCTACGATATGTTGGTACATATGGTACACATATTATACGAAAAAAACAATTGCTATCACATAAAAATGCGTTGAAAGAGAAGTTATGGGAATTTATTTATTCGCAAATTAGACTTTATATGTGCAAATTGATACACACCGCTATCGAGGATACATTTTTGTTTTGTTTTTGTTTAGACAATATAAAGATTGTTAGGTTGTGAGATTTATATACGTAGTCTACCATGTCGTTGTGTTTTTATAAAAGTGATATCATAAATTCGTAGTGTGTTGCGATCCATGTTTGAAATGTAACCGATAATTTTCAATTTATTTTTTATGTCTTTACTATGGGAGGGTGGGTGAGCGGGATATGGCATAGCTTAAGTAAAAATATTTACGTGGAATTTATTATTTCCCGAATAATGCATGCACAGCACAGGCAGCGCTGAAAATGTTTTTCTTATAAATATAAATAAGAGGGAATAATACTTTGTGCAAATGGATTGTTTCTTTCGCAGTAAAAGGTTTTGATATGCGGCTAAATATATATTTGGTGTGTGTGCGATTAAGATTGTTCTTTTTGTAAACAGAGAGAGGTACTTAGTGTATATTTTTGTTGATTGCTAGCCTGGTGTAAGTGGGGGTAAAACCTTTTTTCTATATCATTGTACCGTGTAAACGTAAGCTCTCAGAACTCAAAGTAGAACGGGTTTCCGTTTGTGGTCAGCTAAAGTTCAAACTCTTTGGTAAAATTTACTAACAAATTGTGAGAATCGATTCACCGAAAATTTAGAAACAAAAAGTTCCTCCTGCGAAATAAAGTTTTGCTGAAAGCTGTCTAAACTTCAGTTAATTGTTCATTGGTTTACCCAAATTGCAATGTCATATTTTAACCTAAAATTTTCTACTAAAGATCGGCAAATATTTAGAAAACAAAATTCATCAAAATTGGCAATTAAAAAAAATTGAAGACGCCAGGGCAACTTATAATCTAACTGCAGCAAGACCGAATTTTCTATAAAAAAAACTTCTAATTACTAATTAGAAATTGTTTTAAAACATTATTTACATACTGATTGCAGGTTTCCTTACGCGCTAGACCATATTTTCCGCCTTTGTATTTTCGTCTCCTTTCGCATCGCAATTTTTAAAAATGATCTTAGTGCCTCGACGGTACTGCATTCTGTTAATACAAGAAGTATAAATACTTTTTTAAACAAATATTTGTTTTATAAAATATGAAGATGAAACTGTTTGCCTACTTTCAACATACAGTTGAAGAGTTTGTCACAAATGCAGGTTATGTTCAACAATTCTAGACTAGATAAACGAACAGAATTTTAATTTTAAATGATAATTTTTGTTGCTCAAAAGGAAATGTCAGGTGCTATGATTTAACATTTACTATTAAAAATTGCTGATTCGTTTAGGAGGGTTTTGATGCAAAAATTAAGCAAATTAGTTAGTAATTTTTGTACTATTAGTAGTAGTAATATTGTGAGCTGTTGAAAAATAAAATCGGTCAGCTTTACGGTGCTTTTACGGTCCGTACTTTGTATTTTTACATTTTTTAAATATTATCCATGCACCATTAAACCAGATTCCAACAGTAGGCATGTTCGATGAATTGACAAAATATCGATTATTTCATTAGAATCGATTATAGATTTTTTTCAAAAAAGGAGTATCATTCGATCGAATGTTTTATCGATAATATCGAAATTTATCGATTATCGTTAAAACATTCGAATATTGTATCGATTATTTGGAAATTTCAGCCTATCCAAAAGTTTAATTTGATTTCTAATCAATTTGTGATTTACTATATATTCAATTACAACATTTCCAATCCTTTAGGGATTTAATAAAGGGGCCAACTCCCTTGTGTGCCTGTTTTGAGGAATTACGATGAAATTTGTTAATTCATTTGTTTAGTCGAAATTTGAATTCACAAATTATGCCAATCACAATTGGTATTGTTTTGTATTAGTATGCTGTTTGGTTTAAAATTTTATTAAAAGAAATCGACTGAAAAAATCTAGCGTTCATCTCACCTCCATTCGATGAATAGATAAAATCCAGGGTAATTTGGTAATTTCTAATTTTATTTACCGGAATTACTGAAAATTACCGAAATATGCAACAACAACAAAATTCTCAGAATTTACCGAAAAAGTTTTTCAGTTTTCAATGAACTTTCGCAATAGTCCCATTATTTCAGGCTGATAAAACCTGTGAAGCACCTAACGGCAGGCCTGTCGTCCAATAAATCTGTCACTTCTTTTGCTTCAAGTGTTAACTCATGCATCATGTCAACTTCTTTTATTGCTTTAGATTAACTTTTAAGTTTTCTTTGTAAATGAATTCTTGTCACGCTTTTTCGAAAAGCTGTCAGTAAAAAATAATCACAAATAACTTCCAAATGTAGCTAACATTTAGTGTATTGTTCCTAACGGACGCCAAATTATTTATTTCATTAATAGGAATGTGGCCTGAGCAAAGCATATTTTCTTCGAAATAAAATAAGATGCATAATAAAGCTAACGGAAACACTTGGTAGTATATTAATTACAATCAAACAGAGTCGTTTAAATAGTAAATTGCCACTTTTGTTTTTACTTCATTGGTCGATAAGCCAATAAAAGTATTGGCAGTAAATTTGCGCTCAGTTTTATTTTGGAGTGGGACACGTATAACGTTGAAGTTCCCCCTTTTTTCGATAGACAAATCGTTTTTTTTAAATTACAATTTGGCAATCATTTCCCTAAGCAAAATAGATTTGCTTGATGCTAAAATCAATTGTTTATATTTGTACCATAAAATATTTTCCATGCTTTCCCGTATGTGCAAGTAAACACGCTCGTTAAACAGTTTTTTTATGTTTCGCTTTTATTTCGATTCTCGGTTATGAAATGAATTTAATTTTCGTGATTTTATTATCGACAAATATAAAATTGTTTATCCGATGCCATTTTTTTTCGAAAAATACAAATTTGAAATGATTTTACTCCAAATTTACGAAAACATTTTTCACATTTATCCAGTTTAGAAAAATTGCATTTGAACGTGTAATCTTCTCCGTAGTTTTTCATTGACAGTTTACGTTAAAACAGACGATTTTCACTAACACACTTCAATAAAATATTGCATTGTTCGTTTGGATTAGCAATTTCAAAAATCCCAAGTTGATAAAACAGGACGTCATACGCTTATATCAAGTTTATTCTGTTCCTGTTTGACAGCATGTGAAGTCATTGACGTATGTTTTGAAATCGATTTTGAAAGTATTTCGAAATGACAAAATAGATCACAATTACATTCGGTTCTTCTTGTTCCTGAAACTGATCCACACTGACTATAGGCACACTTAATGTGCAACTAGTTATGCAGGGAGTTGTAATAATCTATTTTCGCAACAAGTGACGAAAAGTAGGAATTTCCATTACCTTTATTGCGAAAAACGTTGTATACAACTCGATGATAAATGCTTTTTTAGGCACATGATGTGTATTGTCACACTCGGCCTACGACCTACAATCTTCACATCTAGTGCCTAAGAAAGCATTTATCACTCGGTTGTATAAATAACTATTTCAGATAACTGTGCACATAAGTAGAAAATGCAACAAAAATTTTAGTCCTTCGAATAAAAAATATCTGTGGTATAGTAGAACGGCAGAACAGCGAAATAGTTTGTACAAATGTGTGTAGACTCTTAACATAATTTGTCATGTCACAAACACTTACATTCTTAATTTAAAACTAACAGATTTTAGAAGAACATAATTGCTTTAAACATGAATCGCTGTTTTTTCCCACAGCGTTCAGAACTCCATGACCGATTCGGATTGATTTAGATTTAAATTTGTCACGCAATTGTTTCAGCCCATTGAAATCCCCATCCAAGTGGTAAATTCGGAGAAGTGCTTTCGACACCTACTTTTTTTGGAAGTGATGTCTACACGTACATTCCACACCGTGTGTTAAACAATCGTCGAAAACAGATGGTGTAGAGTTCATTAAATTTTAGATCATTTTTCAACTTGTGGAACGATGTACATTTCAAGAGCATTTTTCAGAGATTTTTAATGAACTGTGTACTCGAATCATCATTCAACTTCGTTTCACCCTTATGAAGAACTTGATTTTTCACTTGACAATTTGATGACGATAACTCACATGTTTGACAAAACATCTATACTCCTTAAGTGGTTAAAGAGAGTGGTTATGGGATAAATTGTAACGACAATTAAGAGCAATCTATACTATTCTGAAATGTAGCCTACATTTCGGTCGTTGAAATAATCTTCCTTGAAAACAATTAAAATGAAAACTGAACAGTTCGTTGTAATTGAATTACTCGTTGTTTGAGAACTTTTTTTATTTATTCACTTTATCATGCAAAAGCCAAACCTCAACAACAAAGCACAAAATTAGACCTGTGGGCAATTAACAACAATTTGCACAGACTGCTGTACTTTTCCATAGAAGTAAAGATACCTAAAAGATTTAGAATAGAGCGGTTGTTCTACTTTTAAAAAGAAGTATGTTTCCACAAAGAAATCATTCAATGCCGAAATGTAGATTGAATTTCATCGAAGTATACGTAACCTAAATATCCCAAAATGAAATCCTAAGGGCAATATACCGCAGTACATATGCATATTAACATGCTCCGTTTAGGAGTTGTAATAAACCATTTTCTTAACTTTTTGTACGTGATACAACCAAGTGCAGCCCGTTGTTGTATTGCTTACTTGCGAAACTATTTTCGATGATGTTTTTCTTTTGTACAAAAAAGTAAAACGGAAATTTCGTTCCAAAAGAGATGTTAGCTTTTGAACGAAACCTACATTACAGGCAATAAAGTTGTCTTAAAAACTTTTTCAATTCTTTTTCGGTTTTTCTAACCCATAAATATTATCGACTAATATTGTATATAATTCCGTCGAAGCACTAGATTTAGTTAGTAAATTAAGTCTCTGTGGACAAAGTAACATTTATAGGTAAATGTTGGTAGAACTAGATAGAATTTGTAGAGAAAAAAGTTTTAAACTTAGTTTTGTAAGCTGTAAGCTGTAATAATGGTGACCTCATTCTGAAAATTTGTGTAAATTGTTTATTTTCACAAACTTTGCGTTAAGTGAAAAAATTTATGAAATCACTTAAGGTTTCGGTGTAACTCTTCATTGTCTAAACCACTTTATAAAATGATTTATTTAAAAAAATATATTCTGTCTTTAAAGTCAACTAACTTCCGTTTTTTAAAGGAACTACTTAAAAGCTACAAAGTAATGTCTGTCACACACAAAAGAAAAATCATATACAATTTATAATTAATTTTTGTATCACATTTGACATGAGTTTATGTGTGTGGGTTGTACCCTTTGACCGAAGGTTTTGTCATTTTTGTTATAAACTGTAACTGCAAAAGGGAATTTGTAAACAAAAAAATAATAAATTGTCAACTTCAGTGAATTACAGTAACGTATACAACACCACTGTAACTCGTTTCATAAAAGAAAAATAAGGTCTTTGTAAATGCGAAAATATTTTCGTGTTTATCGTGCAGCGGTAGCCCAGAACAGAGTTTTTTTAGTCAGGCAAGTCTATCGATACAACTAGTATACACCTGTTGTAGATGTATGTAGGTCGGATTTCGTTCAGATCTTATTTCAAATTTAAATGATAAAGAAATAGCAGATGTAAGAATTTCTTTGATACTACAACAAGTTTTGCATAAAAATCCCCTTTGGAAAATCTAAAACTGCAATAATGATCGGAAATGTGTTATCTTCGAATAAAAAACACTTTGCCACATTTGTGGTCGCAATTGCGATTTTATCTTTTTCATAAATGGTGCGTGGAAAATACCAACCTACGAGGGAATGATAGACGATGTATGTATGAGCCTTCTGTCATTTTTCAACATACTAGATAAGCGAAAACCCAACAGGTTTATACTAAGCTTTAGGACGAAGACTCATCTTGTCCATATACAGGAGATACATTTTAGGCGTACAGTTTTTTTATGTTTTACTAGTACGATTTTTTAATTAGTCAGCCATTGCCTATATGCTGTCTCATTCGCCTTGGTCTGTCACATACGGCTATTCAGCTGTTACCGAAAGCGATGCATTATAAAAAAATTGAAGTACAAGGATTCAATCGATTAAAAATACTTTGATCGATGGAAGTAATAGACCCGATAATAGGGCGTATCGAATTTTGCAAATTTTAAGGACCGCGATAGCCTGTGTGCGGAAAACGTATATCATCGAAAACTGTGTCCTGGCATGTTGTTGATGGATCCAATGGAGCCATGGAAGAAGTCCCCCCGGGCGACTTTAAGTTTCCGAAGGTCATAATTCGGAAAGTTGATAGTATTTTTGAAAACAATGTTCTAGCGGAATGTAGAGCTTTGAAAACTCTACAAAACTACTGAAGAAACCGATGGTCCAAAAGGTGTCACTGCCAAGATTGCCTAACATCGAAAATGTGACCTTTTGGTTTTTTGACTTATATTTCCTGAGAGACAAATGATTTTGTTTAGCCTGTGGTATGAGATGGTAGAGGAGGTCGAGCACTACCAGTACACTAGGCATGTCCCGATCGGATATACTCTTGAAATCACTTTTATAACATTTGTGAATGGAATTTTTAAGAGTGGCCACGTCGCCCACGAAGCAAGTGCAGACATTGCAACCGGTACTGGTGAGTCGAGGACACCTTGGCCAGTAAGTATGCATAATATTCCATGACAGTAGCTGAACTCTTTCACAAAATATTTGTTATTTCGATGTGGCACATGAATTGAAAAACTATACTACGAACTTCAATTTTTCGTAAATATATCGAAAAATATGTATAATCTGTGTATTTGCAACGAAATCGACTTCTTACTACTATTCGTGGGTGAAATAACTAATTAAATCGATTATTTCTCGTTTTTCTCATAAATTCAATTTATTCAGATTTTGTAGTACAAAGTGTGCCACATCGAAATCACAGATATTTTGTGAAAAAGTTCAGCTACTGTCGTGGAGTATTATGCATACTTACTGGCCAAGGTGTCCTCGACTCAACAGCACCGGTTGCAGTGTCTGCACTTGCTTCGTGGGCGACGTGGCCACTCTTAAAAATTCCAATTAAAAAGGTTAAAAAAGTGATTTCAAGTGTATAATGGATCGGGACATGCCTAGTGTACTGGAAGTGCTCGACCTCCTCTACCACCTCATACCACAGGCTAAAAAAAATCATTTGTCTCTCAGGAAATATAAGTCAAAAACCAAAAGGTCACATTTTCGATGTTAGGCAATCTTGGCAATGGCACCTTTTGGACCATAGGTTTCTTCGGTAGATTTGTAGAGTTTTCAAAGCTCTACATCCCGCTAGAACATTGTTTTCAAAAATACTCTCAACTTTCCGAATTATGACCATCGGAAACTTAAAGCCGCCCGGGGGGACTTCTTCCATGGCTCCATCGGATTCATCAACCACACAGTTTTCGATGATATACGTTTTCCGCACACAGGCTATCGCGGTCCTTAAAATTTGCAAAATTCGATACGCCCTACCCGATAATAATACGGGTCATATGTTGCCGTATCTTAACAGATTAAATGTATAGGAAAATGATGTTTCGAAATTACATTTCAACTGATCTATTACGCTTTAGTAGATTCTGTCATAAAATGTCTAATGTTGAGGCGCTTGAACCAACTTCACTGCTTAACATTTACGTTGTAAATGATAAAATTTAAGTTATTTAACATGAAAATAATAGAGAGATCTTAAGAACCAGACAATAACGTACTATGACATTTATTTAGCGCCTCTACGAGCCAACCAACCGAAGTACGAGAGTATTTGATACTCAAAAGCAACTCGTAATCGTCTTACACGTATATCGGTACTTTGTGTTTTTTTTTCGTCTGAATTTTATATTCATCAACAATTACGTTCAAATTCAGGAAGATTCTTTTTATACAAAGTTTTCTTCAATTTGTCGAAAAACTCCTTTAAATTGCAATGGAAACAACAAAAAATACGATTGCATCTTCCAATTATTTGATGTCAGTTGCTTTTAGCTATTCCAATTATTTTTCTACTTAATGGGACTAGGTACATTTGTGAAGCATTTTTCAGGTATTTTTCATGAAATGTTGGAATGAAGGCTTCTAGTTGCTGCAGAACGTACAAATTATAAACATATTTCGAAAATAAGTTTTAATTTTTAATAAGAAAAGTTTGCGGTATATTTGTAATCATTCAAATTCTAAGAAATTTAAAGTTATTCATTTTCTTGCTGATGAGGTTTTCAACAAAACATTTAATTCGATAACAATAAAATAGTGCAGAATAAAACCGATGATGACGTTATGATACTAGACGTTCCAAGATGAACGTAACTTTGTATTGAAATAACTGGAATTCTATGGGACTTTTCTTAGAGCAACGGTCATGGAACATTTCCCTTTACTAGTGGACCGAATCCCAGAAGAATCCAAAATGCTCTGAAAAATGTCTAACATACTTCGAGCCGTGTAAAGTTTGGTTACGCACGGGACAGGTCATTGATTGCTTCATATGATACAGGAACTTCGTCAAGATTTAAAAATGAATAAACTTTAGCCGACTTATTGCCTTAAAAATAGTAAAGTATAGTGGACGTCAGCGATATTTTGTATAGAAATCTTATTCAGCTGTTTTCTAGCTGGTCCACTTATACAAACAAACCTCCTATTTTTGTAAATAATGAGTAGGTAGTATGGAAGCATTTCGTTCCCAGTCACGAAAGGAAATGGGCTTAGTTGTTTTTAGTAATCTAAAATATCTACAATTAAGATGCAACAACAGCCATGAATTCTCGTTGATGATTCCCCATAAATGTCCTAATGTTTGGCCAAAGGTTTAAATTTTTTGTGCAATCTTTGAAGAAATAAGATTTTGAACATTCAACGCTTGATTTTATAGTGGCGATGAAACTTTTGTTTGTAAAAAAAAACTTTGTTGATCGTAGGCAAATTAGTGTTTTTTAGATGCAGTGGGTTTTGTGGAGGGAACAAATTTGAAAGTTTTTAGAGTTTGAAAAGTCCCAAGAAACAACAATTGTATGAAACAATTGGATAAAACAATTGAAATGTAATGAAAACGGCTCTCTGCACTTGCTTTATATCGTAATATTGGAGAGAGAAAATTGGATTGAAATTGTCGTCTCTTTGTAACCATAAATCTAAGATCTTCACACACACTACTATACATATTTCGTATATTCGACTCTATTTGTTCCTTCAAAGGTTGTAATAAATTTCACAGGACCCGGTCTAATCCACTTCAATGCCATTGAAGAACAACTAACTCAAAAGAGAAACTCACAACAACCAATCTGAACAGCACTCAAAATGTGCTACATGACAATATCAATATTGAATTTCTTGTAGGAACTTCCTTTTTGAAATAAAACCTCTGTTCCGAATATTTAATGTTTAGATAGAAATTTTTTAGAAGTAAAAAAAAGAACGCGCATCATCATATAATAAGCGTTTTTAAATATCACATTACTACCGAAATTCGTACAAAAATTTTAAACAATTTAAACTCAAGACTCAGCAGCATTCAATGTACATACTCATTTGAATAACAGAAAAAAAAGTTAAATATTTACGCTAGTTTTACGAATACAAAAGAAATGAGAGATATCTAAGAGCTTTTAAGGGATACTTAAAATTGTTTAAATAAGACAGAATTTTTTATTCAAACATTGTGTTCATCCTGCTACCGATTTTACAATACCCTAACATAGCTCTCGGCGTGAGATGAACTTTGAATGAACTAGGTTGATGTTATTACATTTTTTTTATACCTAAATAAAAGGTAAATTCCGGTCCAGAGATATATTAGCCATTCGTAATGTTACAGAAAATAAAGTATCACGACATTACATCCCGATAGGGGAGGAGAGAAAAATGTTATTGTATTAAGATATAAAATTTTTACTTGGAAACATTTTTCTTAGAAATTCTTCGAATTACCAATGTTACAATACACATTGTAAGCATTTCTATGTTAAAAATTTCCAAGATGAAATCTTTTTCGTTTTTTTCTTTCTTCTTCTTTTTTTTGCTTATTCACAAAGCAAGCATATTTGTATTATTTTTTCGCTTCATATTTCTTTTCTAGCAAACCCTTTACCATCATTTTATGAATATTTTATTATTTTACAAGTCGAACACACACACACTTCTATATATATTTGTAGCACAGAAAATGGTACGTTGGCTTAAAACGAAATTTGATACACTTAATTTTTCCGATGTGGGATGTGTATGTTCGCCTTCTATTTCGGATTTAAATCCCGATTTTTATTTACATTCTCAGAGTATACCGAGACCATTGAAGCGGATAGGTCAGACAAGTTTAAAGATATTTAGATTCATCTGCAGATATCTTTTAATTAATTTGACTTTATGTTTCCATTAGATTGGAATTTATTTCGAAAGCGAAAATATGTTTTTTCACAAAAAGACATTTTTGAAATGAAAAGCTTTTGCAATGCAAACTTTGCATATTTGATGAGGGGGTAGAAATGGTAATGTAATGACTAAATGGGTAACAATTTGCATTTCAATTAATTTTCGATTACTCTTGTCAATTAATAATAAAAAAGATGATGATGTTAGGTATGATTACTGTTACTGGTTTTTCTTTCACATTACCCCAATTATTATTGTCCAACCTTCAAACGCCTCTAAGCATTTATAAACATTTAGAAATTTTCCATTTTAAATTGATTGTGTCTTGTGGGCATATTTTTTTGTATTCTCTTTATCGGACAATAACGATTTGCCAAAGCGTGAATGCTCTGACAAAATCATACAATAGTCAACATTTTCATGAAAAATCTCATTTTTTGTTAGTTTTCATGACTACGGTTAATGGCGGTAAACCAATGAAACCACATTGGAATCATCTGTGAAAATTCCAACAAAAATTTTACTCGGTCTATAGTATTCAGAGGGTATGTACTATCGTGCGAAATTCAACGACTGCGTTGGTGCGTAGAGTAATGAATTGGCTGTTGACGAAACTGTTGTGGAGTGAAAAATAACAGCCTTATGTGCTAGCATCTGTTGCAGTAAAAAATAAATTCAAAGTAGCCCATTCACACACGATGTGTGCTTCTTGATACTGCGCCCTCAGTTTCCTTCATATCTTGCATTGAGATATGTTATGGAATAGAAATAGAATATTTTGCAACAGCAGTGCTATAGATGGAGAAAAGTATGAAGTTACAACTGCAATCAAATTTCTTTTCTTTTCCAATGTTACGTCAAAGACTTACGGATATATATAAACGTTGGCATAGCTAGAATATGGAATGAATCACTCATTAGCGAATTTTTTCTTCATTATTGCAGAAGTTAGGGATGCAATGTGTTATAATAGGTATCGTTTAAAATGTGCGTGTTTCGCTTTTCAAATGCCAAAAGATCAGTTTCAGATCCTGATCGGAACCTTTGGGATTTAGAAAATGCGAGAAATTTCTCTGTAATTTTGCCAGTGCAAACCTGTATTATTTCAGTGAACAGTAGAAAAAAATGAAAAAGAATTAATGGAATACAGAATCGATAGATATCGATTTATAGAATGTCTATGCTGTGATGTGTAGTATATAATGTAGGGAGAAGATTTGCCAGACCTCGTTAATTTTGTCATGGTATCCCAATCTATAAATACAATGAAATTATAGCCGTCAGAGTATGTTGTTATCTTCTCTCTATTTTTTTTCTCTTCTATTTTTTCTGTCTATCGAAACGTAAAAAATTAACGCATTTCATTTCATCAAACTGCCTTATAATTTTATTTAACGAGATAAAACACGTAATCTTTTACTTAAGCCATTAATATAAAAACCCTTATCTTCATTTAAAATAATGACCCTAATTAGTATGGAGCAGCCAATGAATAAAGGATCAAACTCATTAACTATATGAAAGAATAATTATAATTAAAAGTTTCGAGTGTCTCTCCAGTCGATGCCTGGCGAAATGAATCTGCATAAATAACGTTGAGCAAAAGCGAAAAAAAAGTGTGTAACATTATAGAAGTGAATTGATAAATAGAACACAGTTCTAAAAATACAATACATAAACAAGACAAGAGAATATAAAAAAAACTTTGTTTAGCCGGGTAAAGAAATATATAATTTTTATTATGTCTTAAAAAGTGAAAACTTTCTATCGTCTTCTCGGTTTTTTGAAATGGAATGAGTGATGCGAAATTTGTTTTCCTCATGGAGCCAAGAAAAAAAATACTGAAAATTTAATGTGTGTATTGTTGCGGAAAATTTATGGGAAATATGCGATATTCAATGACGGAACAAATATTGGCTGCCCTTATTTTTATGGTAGCGGTTACAGGTAAATATAACATTTTTTTATATGCTCATTATCATCATATTGTTTGAACAAGTGAACAAGTATGTATAAAAGTCAGAGTAACGGAAAAAATAAATGCGGAACAAAAGAATGGAAAATTGAAATGAGGCAAAAAAGAAAAAGAAAAAGACTTTTCACTCTTAAAGAAACACCTAAAGGAGAAACATTCACCAAAATGTGCTTACACTTTTCTATTTTCAATTGAGTTAAGAGCTATACCTTTAAATACATACTTTTAGCCACATTAAAGTTTGAAAAACCTTTTCCTTTTTTAAGAGTTATAACTTTTATGGGATTTTTGAATTATTTATGCACGAGGTTTTTTCTGTATCAAACATGGCAAAAGTGTAAAAAAAAGGTTTTCTACTGCTAATCTTACGTATAAAGAAGTAGAAAAAAAACTTTTACACTTGAAGAATTCTATACGAATCGATTTGGCTGTTAAAAGATTTTATTTTATTTTCCTTTTACCCAAATTATACATATATACACCTAGTGTGTGTGTGAATTGCAGACTAATTCTAGCGATATGAATGAACCTTATTAGTTCATGTGGATGTCGAAGAATGGTGATTTGATTTTTCATACCGCTTAAATTGAGTGGTTTGAATGAAACATTTTGTGTGTAAAAAGTCATGAGATTTTTTTTGCCTACGTTTGTGATATTTTATTAGTGAAATTTTCCATTTTTTAACGTTTCCTGAGAGGGGAAGCAGCGGGATGAAATCTTTTGTCACATTTTTTTATTATTAAAAAAATAATAATTTATTAATTATACCCTCGATTAAATGCCAATGAACCTTGATCCTTGGTTTTACACGGAAAAAAATAATGTGGCTGTGGTACCCATAAGTGGACTTAGCACGGTCTTTATTTTGGCCGAGGCTGTGTGCCCCATATTGGAAAAACTGTAGTGAAAAAAGCTGTATGCCGGATAATGTGGCTGTATGCCGGATATACATGGCTGTACTACTTATATTATAGAGTTACTTCTTATAGTCCTGAGACACATAATATAGCTGTGCGATTTATAATATGGGTACACCACTCATATTATGACGTTTAAATTAAAAAAATGCTATTACTTTGCATGTTTTTTGCGGTCACCCACCTAAGTACTAACCGCGCCGATTGATGCTTAACCCGAGAAACTAACTGGAACCTATGCTACTGATGTGCTAACTTTACTTGTACTATGACATGTTTTTATTTTGAAGCGTTGTTATTACAATATGGACTGTGTAGCTATATTATTAAACTTTTTTTCAGTATACTTAAGATCAGTTAAATATTGCAAATGAATAGGCACCATCAATGTATATCGACTTTTGCGATAATTTCAAAACAACTGAGCTGAGATTACACTCGATTCTTCAGATTCTAAAAGGACGAAGGCAGTGGTAGTAAAATTCTCTAGTTCACTAAATTTTCACCAAAAGTTTCACTAAATTTTGTTGAATTTTTTTGGTCCTGCCTCATCGTCAAAAAAATCGGTAATTGATTATCAAAGTTAGCATCGATAATTTGATACAATTTAAAATCTCCATCGAAAGGTGTCGTCCACAAATGACGCAATTCGTACAAAACAGATACAAAAGTACTTGTTATCATTCAGCGATCAAAAAACAATAAGCGATGAGATTCGGGGCTATTTTTAACGAATAAAATACCAGTTGTAACATTGCTGAGCAATCGAACTCAAGCGAATGTTCAGAAAAAGAAAAAAATTTGGATTGAGTGAATCATGATGAATTAAACAATTTTGCAACAAAACGTTCACTGATTCTTTGATTCTTTGACTATGATTATTTGATGTATATTGTGACTACAAGAAAAAAAAGTGTTCACACACTAAAGAAAAATCTAGAATTTAAAAGAGATAAAGGGATTCCAAAACTATTTTTCTTTCTTCTTCATTCGTTTTGAACGTTTCTTTTGTTGAAATCATGTGGAACGATATGAAACAAGGCATTCTAAAGCAACTGCATACACCTTGTTACGTCATGTTCAATTTTGAATGATGTTGGCAGGCCTTTTTTAAAGGAAAATTACCAAACTAAAATCGAAAGTTAGAATTTTCGACAATAAATGACGAAGTATGCTGTCAGATTCAGAGCTGTGCGCCGACACACTGGTCGTCAACCAAAAATTCTGGTCTTACACCAGAAAATACCATAAAATGTTTGTAACCTAACAATGTATGAAATGTGATGAAAAACGTAATTGTTTGTAACCTATTTTTCTATGTCATCACGATAACTTGAGTAATTCTTAACCGATTTTGATTAAATAGCCTCAATCGAAATTTTGCTTGATTTTTGCAAGTGGTTCCACGTGGTTCCCGTGGTCCAATCGAAAAGTGATGTATGGAAGGTGCCCCTTATTTTTGATAATGAACAAGTCGTCCATACATCATTTTGTCCAAAAACTTCGAATTGGGTCATTTTGACTCTGCCGCTATTATCCGTAGAGTGTGTGTTGTTTGTATTGAGGCTATTTAATTTTGATGATTTTTTTTTAATCGACGATGAAGATTAAGATTAAGATGATTAGATTAAGTTCGAAGATGGGCCATGTCGGGATAAGGTTCTGGAAACTATTCCTGAAAAACAGGATTTTACTCTGTTGATAATTGATAATTTAATGTGTTATGTGTTACTTCTCCAGTGACTGGAGAAAATAGTGAAAAATGTAGGTTCCCAATTTGATATTTGGAAGGTCAAGTTCGTCGGTGAACTATGTGTGAACAATTCTTCAAAAGGTTTGCCAGAAAATATGAATTCAACAAAATAATTGATTTGATAATTGATAATTAACAAGCGCAGATACCTAAATTTACATATACACTAAAGTAAGTTTGAAAAATTCAATCAAATCTAACATTAGACAATTTCAACGAGCTGCGGTAACTTATTGCAATATTAGACAACTCTGATGAGTGTGAAGTTTGATACCCGAGCGAAGCGGGGTTGTAATTCCCTTGACTGAAAGTCAGGGTCTCACGTCAGAAAATAACCGAAAAATGTCTGTAATAACCACACAATACTAGTACAATATGAACGGTCTGTTATATTTTGTCGTTGCGAGCAAACTTGTGTAATTCTAAACAGATTTTAATGAAACGGAGATGCTATTTGCACGTCGTGTAAATAGTCCTCGTTGGGTGCTATTTGCACGTCGTGTAAACAGTCTGTCTTGGGTGCTATTTGCAAGAAAATCTGAAAACAAAATGTAATTTTCAAATTCAATATTTTCTTCCGAATGAGAATAAAAAGCGATAGTTAATGTTTTCCCCTGATTCTCCTGAATTAGGCCAGTTTCGATGGTTCTGGATAAATTGAGTAGGGTAATTTTTGTTAAGAATAGTAGCCACACCATAGTTGGAATTTGTGTCATATACAGATACAAATTTAGGATTATTTTATTTAATATAACGTATTTAAGTTTCTTTGCGTTCCTTACGATAAAATATGAAAATACTCTTTCGCATTGAATCGTGTTTAAGGAAGAACCTGTCCGCAGAAACCTCATAGTGAATCTAATACCTGTTCCAAACATGTGGCAATTTTAAGGAGAGTTTGCTTATGACAGATACACAATGATCGTATAAACGGTTTCTCATCGCCTTACAAGGAGTTAGGTGAATTGATCACCTATCAAATGATCGCTAATCCGAAAGAAATTCAAAACTAATGAGAACTATATACTACAACGTATACCGGCGGCAATGAGTGGTAAAACAAGACACATTCGCTACACATGTTTGTGCTATGCAAATGGATCAAGTAAGGACACCTATCTTACCAGTGGAGAGTTCACACTAGATTCGAATTTCCTTGCAAAATTAGCTGTTACACATCGATGGGTGACAATTTCCCTAACGTGGTGTCGCATCTATCCCCAACCTAATGTGGCAATTTTAAGGAGAGTTTGCTTATAAAAGATACACAATGATCGTATAAACGGTTTCTCATCGCCTTACAAGGAGTTAGGTGAATTGATCACCTATCAAATGATCGCTAATCCGAAAAAAATTCAAAACTAATGAGATTTCCGTCAACCGTGTTTGTGATTAGCAACTTTCCTTTATATTCAAATCAAATAGTAAAGCTAAGCATTTTAGAAGTCGATACCCAAATAAACTCAAATCGAATCGTGGATTTATATAAAAAAAACGCAAATTGAGTGGATTTCAAGGAGTAACATACTTTCAAAATCTCGTTTCGTTAATATATTGTAAATTCGACGGCTATGAAACATCATTTTTTTATTAAATTGGGATGTTTTTTGCAATATTTGTATATATGATTAATTAAAGAGGACGTCAGTGAAATTTCGACATAAATTTGCTTCAGTTGGTTTTCAGCTGGTTCGCTGATACAGATACAAACAAAAAGTGCTCATAATTAGCACTGTTTTTTCTGTTTTTGCTTTCATATTTCAACTTCAAAGCGTTTTTATACGGTTTTGCCACTACCACACGCATGAGTGTAAATTTTTTCTTGTATGAGTGGATCCGCCAAAAAATGGACGAAAGCTATATTTCACTGATTTCCCCCGTATAGGATTACTTATTTCTTGTAAAAGGCCATGTGGTCACTCATTTTTGTAGATGGTGTCGATAACTGTCATTTTTCAGTGGCATTGTCATGCATGGTCTCACAACTTTTACTAGCCTTTACAATACATAAAATACTATAACTTTGCAACACTAAATTTGTGTGTTGGCAGTGAAGTAGTAGAATATGTGAGAGTAGATTACCAATGGAAGCTGTAGTTCAGTTCGGCAACACCTATTTAGTAACGTATTATTGCTTAAACGGAGCGTTTCAACCATCATTGAGAAAAATGTAGAACAGGTAAACAGCCTGAGTTTGACATCTCTATGTCCATTTTAGAAATAACATTTTCTGCCTTTGCTCACGGCAATGTGTTTCAAATGAAATCAAATTGAAACAATTTTGTAAGCACATCGTTGGTAAACTGAGCACTTTATTTATTCCTAAGAATAATATATTGTTGAGCAGACCGAATATCAAATGCAATAAATTTTTGGGTGGAAAAATATATTCATTCAGCCTTTATTACTGCCATGAATCTCAGCTGCCATCTCCCATAAATATATTCAATGGTTGAAATTATATCCTCAACGGCATTGAAAATGAACTCCTTGACCAAATCACCAAACAGCAGTCAAATCCCAGTATATATCATTCCCCCGAAAACTTCCGTTGGAAATTCTTACAGACTGAGGAAGATAAGGAAAATATTTTCGTCCATTTTCCATTCCGCATAACTACTTTGTATACGGTGGTATGTAAAAAAACTTTTAACATAAATCGTTTTCTTGTAAGATTTTGCTTTAAAGTGAAAACGCTTATATAAGTGTGTCACCATTTCATGGGTCATGAAGCTTAATTTATAACTTTTACCTAGATGGAGAAAGGTCTTCGCTACACTTTTTTTATGGTATACATGAACATAAAGTTTTTATTTTGGAAAGATGAAGAAAAAAATTGAAAAAAAAAACTTTTTAATGGAAAATCTAAACTACTAGTGTGGCGGCAAGTTTGTAATAATTGTGATCTGATAATATGACATTGTGTATATGAAAAAATAAATTGCTTTCAAGTCTCGCTGTATAAGCAGTCGACATAGTTGAATTCATGCAGGAAATTTATTTATAATTTCTAATTTATAGTTTTCTTCATCAGCCGTAAATAATGCTGACGCTAAATAAATGTGAACAGAAGAAGCAATTCAACCAGCAAAGTCGGAAAAAACTGAAAAATTTAATTTTAGAGATACGTTCATGACATCGTGTGTCAACATGCATTAGTTTTGCCACAATTCGATTCGATAGCAAGGTCATCCTTGAACGGTTAGGATTTTCAGTTTTTATTATTTATACCACCGTCAGATGATTAAATTCACGCCGTCGATGTGCTACAAATTCAAATGGAACGTGCGAGAGACTATTTGAAGCAGCGTCACTCAAAAATCGGAGCCAACGTCCTTTCGTATGGATTATTTTTCAAATTTTGTTTGATGTTTGAATTTTGCGTTTGCTATGCACACGTAATATCTGTTTACGTGTTACGGTATGTTTCATTTTCATTTACATTGCCTTATCACGTAAAGCATTGTACTTACGAGGTTCCAAGTTGTTATTTGACAAGTGGGGAATACAGCCCTCCCCTTCGGGTCGGGCTGTAACACCCCACTTATCAAATACACAACTTGGAACCTCGGAAGTAATATACTAATATATTATTACTATACTATTACTTTAGCACTTAGCTTCAGTTTTACGTTTCCTCTACGTATTACCACTCTATTTAGTCTAAAAATTTAAAACCCAGTAGAAATACAACGCTTTATTCTGTACACACACGAGACATTAAAACATGTTTCTAGTTTGCATTCCAAGAATGTCGTAAGTGTAAAATGAATTTTGGAATGTTTCTATCCAAAATCACGATTGCTGCAACTGTCAACGAATTCTAGGACCAAAACGTGTTTATATGCTACAGGCGTCGAAACCCGTACTTTTCATGTTGTCGCCATTACACGACTCGAAATAAAACTGAAAAGTCTCGTTTTCGTGTGTCTATTGACCTTGACTACGTCTCGGATCAACAAAATTCACACGAAAACTCTACTTTTCATCGTTTTATCCCTATTCATGTGAAATACTATTTCAATGTCTCGTGTGTGTTAAGCATAAGCGAGAACACATGAAAAGCTGAAATCACCACTTAAATATCCTAACAATTGCAACGGTGACACATTAATGTCAAATTTAATACCCCGAAGAAGTGCATTTAGTGTAAACTCTATAATGCGCGTACACGATAAAAATTGAGAACCGGATCAATTTGCAGAATGTTTAATTTACGCCATAGTTTCCTCTGTTATGTCATTGATTATGCATGCATCGGTCCATTATTCTTTCAATTCGAATTGATTATAGTTATGGGCAGAATGGCTTCGTAAACACATTTTCCACAGAAATTAAATGCTGACTCCCAACGTGCATGGGAAGTGAAATACAATGTATGCATGTTGCTGTTTTAGTTTTGTTATGCTAATAGCAAAAGTGCATGTTGTGTATATGTATGCATGCGGAGTAACTACTGCAAACAAAGGATTATTATTCTGTAGAACTAAGGAAAATGTCAATACTGATTGGAACAAACACGACTATCAATGGAGGCCATACAAGTTATTCCTGGAACATACGATTAACTTGTTCAATAAATCAATTTGTCGTGTAAGTATTTTGCCGCTGTTCATTTGATGTCGTTAGAAAATTACGTAATGTGCGAATTTTGCATCTTATCTGAACAAAGGAAAGTGGGCACTTTAGTGAGCGCATGAAATTTGAGAGTTAAGTAAACTAACGTAATGCTCGACATTATGTCGTTCGCATAATTCATATTGTTTCACACAATCCTACCGCTGTTGGCATACAGACACTTCGTCTTCTCCACTAAGATTATCTTTTCAAAGTTCATTACATATGTCCAACGGAAATCTAGTGCGGTTGACTACAAGTCATACTTAAATAGGATTTATTGCCGACGTCTCAGTGAAGCGATTGAGTTAATTTTGCCTGACCTGAATTTGATCTGTTCTGAACCGTTTTGAACTCTTTTTTATTATAGTTTCTTTTAAGAATTTTTCTTTGGATCTCGACATAATGTTTAAAGTTTGAAAATCTTACTGGTTTTTTTGTGGAAAGTTTTTGATCAATAGGAGTTAGCAATTTATCCATCACCTGGTAATTAGATCAAATCATCGGTTACTTAGACCAAATCTAAGGTAAAGAAAGAAGATCAAATACACGATAAATAAGGAAAAGCCCCTGGGTAAATGTGAATGAAATAATGCTTAGAACACTTTCAGGCCGACCAATTCAAGACAATATTTACCTGGGTCATGCATTTAAATTTTTCAAGTTCAGCCTGAAAGCTATAGATCTGGAAAGTTCAGGTCAGATTTAGTTCAGGTGACTTAAAATCTTAGGCTCTTTCGTTTCAGGTTCCGGTAAACACCTAACCTGTTTCAAACATTGTATGAATCTATGTGTTGGACACGATATTTCCCCCCTCGTCGTAGAACGATATTTTAATCGGAACGTATTTTCTTAATTACTCCATTGAAAGCTGTTCCATTTTACGCCAGGAAATTATACCGTAAAATCGACATCAATAGGGACTGTTTCAGTATAATGTTCATCATAAAATTGGATAGAAAGCTCATCGAAACACACAACTTTAATCAACCACTCAGAGCATGACTGTCAGGTCGTTAATGAGAAACATAAACAATAATTTTCCTCGAATAGACTCCTTCAGCACCGCAAAATGCAGAACAATGCAAGCGCTTACAATACCGACCGAATAATTTGCTTTTTCGAAATTAATTTAAAATTTTCGGAAACACATTATCCGAATAGGTATCATATATATACGTGGAATGGTTTGATGCTGAAACTTTTATTGCTGTTCAACCCGACCGTATTATTATTACGAGCTTTTATTAACAATCGTTTTTTATTGTTCACACCTCAAAAAAATGGAATTGGGAAAAGTTCTAAATAAATATGAAAACTTTCGCATATACATGACCTAACCAGAACATATTCAATCAACCACATTATTTCCGCAACGCATTCAGAAAGTGATTTATACCTAATCCTATACTCCAGAAACACCCATATAATTATATAAGCAACCAAAAACGGTTCCATTTACCTCATTCATTAATTTTCGTTTTGAAAGCATAAAATGTCAAAATAAATAATTTCGTTCATTTATTACATACATGACTCCACACTCACATACCATGGCAATTTGTTAATAATGTAGGTATGCGAAACGATACAAAAGGCAAAACAACAAAGCTGCACAGTGTATTCTGTACTGTATGTAATCTCCGAAATTGGAGTAAAAGCTAAACAAAACCATGGTATAGTACATACCGTATAGTGTATACCATGTAACAACCGCAATTTTCCGATACAAGAAAAATTATAATCAATGGCGTGGAATCAATGATTATCGCACACCCCATGAATTTACGACAATTACACTGGTAAATTGTTTCACGTTCCATGTCTACGCTTTCTGCCGAGCACAAGTAAATTACCTCGCAATAACCAATGCTATATCTTGTATAGTATATTAAGTAAACGGAAGAAAAGCATTCAGATTAATGATTTATAATGTTGAAAATTGGAAACGGTGACAAATTAATTAGCAGACAATACCGTTTCCCTATACTTACATAGTATATAGTCATACTCGAATAATTATTTATAAATATTATGAGGAATGCTATTGGAATTACCGTTGTAATTTTACGTTTATTTCTACAGCTTTGGCGGCTATCTATAGATGTTGTATTTTGTATAAATATAGAAAGGTGTCGAGCACAATCACCCTACGAAATGTTTTAAATTTTCGAAACTGATTTTAATGGTGACAATCAATAAAATTGAGTGGCAAAATTAATTTCAAAAATTTATTATGAATCATGATATCGATTTAATGGATTTTTTAAACATTGAACTAAATGGAGGAGTTAAACCGACTATAAATTTCCATAAAATATTGCAAAAATTAGTAAGTTTCGTTAAAAAAAATATTTTACCGCTAAATTATGGTCACTTTACGGGGAGACTGAAAGATTTTTTTTTGCATGTCTAACGTATTTCGGTTTACGATGTCACGAACATGTGTTAAGTTGTTGCTTTTCAATTCAGCTGCTCTAACCTCATAACGCTTTTAATCGACTTTAATCTTTATTGTTAATCTAAACAATAAATTATTAAGAATGGCTTGACCTGCACGCTGACTCTGTTTGTGTTTAAAATATGGCTTTAACGTGCATTTCAATCTTTTCTAAAGCATGAAAAAGACGACTATTGCACACCTACATCTTGGATGTAATATTCAATTTAATCAATTTAACAAAAAGGTCTACGAACAGAGAGTGCTGAAAATGTAAATCTGACCGAGTGAATATATAAATCACATCAGCGTCATCAGGGAATCGATACACAAAAACAAAATGACAGTCAAGTGTGTATGTATGATGAAAATTGGATTGAAAATGCTTGTCCCTGTAGATTCGAAATTCACATGTGGCCCTATGGGATGGATATAATTATAATTGCACTTGTGTGTATATAGTGAACAAACATGGTTTTTTTTTTGAGCGATTAAATAATTAGACCACCATTGGCAATATTTTAATGTATTCCTTTAACCATTCAACTAAATCAATGTTAATTTCATAATTATCCAACGTTCGTAATTCCAAAATGGGCAATGTGATCTCACCTCCGTGGTGATCTTGAGAGTTCTGGCTGGGCAACCCGATAAAAGTTCAGGTTTACCTTGTGTCTAAAGATCGAAATTAATAAGGTTTACCAGAACTCTAGGGAGGAAACTACACGAGCAAATACTGGGACAGGTGCTACTTGCTATTAGGGGCCAATAGAAGGAAACTGTGCGTCAATAAACGCCAATAGAGGTATAGGTGGTACAGAGTTTGCTCTTGTAGTTTCCCCTCGTCTGAATCTGTACTGAGAATACCTGAACTTGCTTCGAACTGAAACTAATTCAAGCCATTGTGGCCTGAGCTATATTTACCTGAAACTTGAATATAATGATCAGGTCACATCTGACCTGAAACGTGACAGACTAAACCCTAAAACCCTAAAGACCCTAAAATTATCTCACCTGACCTGAAATTTCAGATAATACTGATTCTTGACCACGGTCGACCTATTCCGACCTTTATATGTGCTCACTCTCTCTAACTCGGTTCAAAGGAGCTTCTCCTCATTAGAGCTGTCACAACACTGCTAAACCATCAGGAACCGGGGGAGTCGACAACGTCATTTTCAGTACAAACAATTGATTGACAAATTCAATTCTTTAAATCCCACCCAAAAATACTTCTAAATGTCAAGCAGATACATAAGATTAAAGAGTAAATTCTTCTGTTCATCTTGTTAGAACACAACAAGGAGTATTTTCGGGTGTGACTTTAGCGGTTGTTTCTTGTAAACGTCTGACGTTATCCACTCCCCCGAATAAAAAATTTTGTTAAGCGAAAAAAACGGTATCTTGCTGTCACAATCTCTTCACTTTATTGTATCTAAATAAAATCGCAGCAATAAAAAGTTGTGAAAAAGTTAACCACCGGAAAAAGAAGTTTTGAAAACAAAAGATTTTCCCTTCCAAATATTCTGATAAATTTACTTTTTTACAGGAATATCAAATCCGCACCACCCCCATTTTTTATTATGGGAAAATGTGATATTCTAAAATTTGTGTAAATCATTGAAGTGTTTAATTATGCAAATTCATACGAAAGAAATCGCCGTCTTTTTCTAATGGAATTTTGCCGGAATTATAATTTACCGAAACTATAATTTTCTTTACTATAATTTTGTACAGTAAGGAGTATAGCAAGGAACGGAAATTTCTGTGCAAACAATTGAATTAAAAATTCCCATTTGAATTTGTACAAATTCAACTAGCTATTTAATATGGAACTTACTTGCCTTCTACAGCTGCTGTTTTATTCATTTCGGAGTCGTTAAAGGAGAATTTCTTTCAACTTAAACAAATCCATTATCGCAATGATACACACACCGTATTGTTCATATATAAATTATCTTTAATATCTTTATGATAACATAATCGTATCCAAAGCATATCACAAAGCAGAATACTTCTCCGGCTCGGATTAAATAACCAAATTATATCATTCCTAACACTACACATAAAACACACAAAATAATAATTCTTGATGAAGAAAGTTTTCCAAGCAAGTGGAATTTAATGTGACGGGTTCATTCAAGGGTTTATTATTATATACGTATATAGAGACATCGACAGAGATACATCTACGCATAAAAATCGTCGTCGAAGAACATATATAGGTCGAGTCTGAAATATGTTTAATGCTCGATCACATACATAAACAAACATAGTGTACCAGTCGTATACACACAATACACTATAGTAATAAACGTACCGTATTATACAAGCCGATTTAATCTATTCTCATGTACCATTTTGTGTGCGGGTGTTTTCTTCGTGATATGAGATTATGTTGGGGATGTGTATGTTAAAGCCTTTCGTTCAAATAATAAGTTTCGTGATTTCGGGTGGCAGAATCTTTCGACTTTTGACTGTTGTATGTTCAATCTAGTGTGATGCTTAATGCGAATAAATGTGTAGAGGGAGTTAAAAGGTCACATATCATTCGTTTCGAATAGTACAATATGCGAGACCTCATCTCATCTTTATGTATAAACATATAGACGTACTATGAACACAATACAACACCCCGTACCTATCCTAAAAAAAAATTTGTTGTGGGCGTAATTTTCTGAGTGTATGAGTATGATGGAAAATATTGTCTTTTATTACAGACATGATGTGTTGTTGAGGGATTAAAGTTGTTAGATATTCGTCGACATAAAGATACATGATTTGCGGCATGACATGTATTTAATAAGGCAAATTACTTCGTTTTAAGTTTATAAATTTCACTCACAACTTTTATGAAGTAGGTGTCAAAGTTCTGAATAGTGCCATATAAGTAGGTAATGCATTCATGTTTAATGCATAAGCTAACCCTCATAAGTCTTTCATTCAACATGCAATTTTGAAGTCAAGACGCGTAAGAAACGAACCGTATTTCGAGTACTTAACTTCATTCTCCACTTTCATCTATATTTTATGCTAAAATTTTGTCTAATAAATTATTGTGCAACTCATTTGCATACTGTGTTATAGTGTTATTATGTATGTGTTTTCTTTTCCATTCACAACACAGAAAATTACAAAACAGAATATTTATACCTTTAATACCCTACATACAGAAACAAAATTCTTTTAATCCCATTTGTTTTCCCCAAAAGCTTATCTGTTAGGTGATAAATTAAGTTGAAGCTATTATGTTCTTCCTTTTAGTCTAGGCACATTTATTATTCTAACACAAAGGGATTGTCTTTTTCCGACAAAATACCCGGCTCCATTTTCATTTTGATGAATAATATTCATCAAGTGCTGGATCGAGTTTATTTAAAATTAATAAATTCCATTTATTATCAAACTTCGTCACACTTGCCTAACATGCCGTTTTACATCTGATTGCTGACGAACATAATTGGCACTATTTATTGTTTTAATAAGTAATGCTGCCAACATAATTACAGTCATCAAAGATTTTACAGTCGGGACTAGAAAGTGTAAAATTGAAAAATTAATTTTTACAAGCACGATGACATTAGGGATAATTTTCATTTTTGTTGTGTTTCGCGTGAGTTCTTCCTAACTTATGCTATAAGGTCTCTTCTTACAGAATGAGAAGTTTTTTGAACGAGCAGAAGAGGAGACCTAAAAACCCTCTCCGAATGCGTTAGGTAAAGTACTGTAATTGCACTTGTGCGAAAAGATTCAGATTATTACGAAAATAGCCTCTACTTGTAAAACTGTCAAAAGTACGTTTATTAATTGCATAAAGACAATTTATCTAAATCATTTTTCGTACAATGATTTAGATTGATAGAATTCCTTGTAATCTGTTTGTGGAATCGTTACTTCAACTTATCATTCGTGAGGGCATCTGTGAAAGTATAAAAAAAATGTATTTAAGATCCTTAAAAGAAGGAAGCCGTGACCCACAGTCCCACAATCGATGAACTACATTTCTGAGGATTGAATCTCGAGTGTAATAAAGTGTGTTGTGATGGGGTGCGACATTTGATGTATATGACACGGTTCTTAGTTGGTAATTCCATTAAAATTCAGGAGTTTTGAATTTCATTCACACAGATAGAAACAGAAACCTTCTAACAGCCATGTCATTTACGTCCACTGACTGTACCTTTTCTAAGCCCTGATTTCCCCTTATGTAAATAGCACTCCGTTTATTCTTTAAACAATATAAAGGAGTCGTGTTTTAGGTAAACGCAGGCAAAACTGAGTGGTTTTTTTGTAAGTTAAAACCATACTTAAAGACGGGCACTAATCAGAGCGCATCATTTTATGCGCGTCATCGATGACGACAAATAGATGTCCTCTTCGCCAATTTCTTTTAATCTGATTGAACTTCCCCAAAAACCGTTATCTAGAATGATACAGTTCTCATGCCTCCAAATACCACTTCAATGAAAAGTTTTATCTGTTCGAAGGTGTCTGCAAACATAGTTAGTTACTTCGTAGATTTTTTTACTTCCGGCAAGTTAAGATTCAATTAGCTTCATCGTTTTTGCCTGGACTAATTCCGTTCTTTAATTATTTAGCTTTATTCTGCGTTCGCTGAAAAAAGGCTTTAGGTATAGAGTAAGTGGAAAATGCTGTATATTGTTAAAGCTATTTATTCGCTTGGTTTTTGTTTCTCTATGTTTTTCTATTTAAAGAGAGGCACAAGTAACCAACCATGTGGCACAATTTTTTTTTGTAATGAATCATTTTAACGTCACCCGTTTTTTTAACGTAAAAATGTGGGGAATGAATTACAGAGATGCCCGGTTGATGTGAAACACTTTCAAAGTAAATTAAATTGAGCTAACATTGTAACAAAGGAAATATTTTTATAATTTCAACGAAATATTGTGTTGCTAATGAGAATAAGGTTTATTGTATGAATATTTGATGTTACGAAAACTGGCTGAAAGAAGGATATTTTTCGGGAAAAGAGCATTTCTGCGAAATTCATTGAAAGGGGTTTTCACAACGCAGGCGAGATAATACTCATTTTATCACCTCAGTTGAAACTTTGGAAGCCTTTGTTGTGAAAAACGTTGTTGGCCTCGGCAAAAAAGTAGGAAATTTCATTTTCTTGGTTGACTTGTGCTGCAAACAAAACCATCGAAATGAAATTTCCAACTTTTTTTCACTCGGTGAACAAGTAACTATTATATTCTCAGAACAAATTGAGAAGACAGCATAAGCTATTAGTTGAGCATCAGCCCGGCAAGTTGAAGGTTGTGAGTTCGTGTCTCACCCGTGCACATCAAAATTTTTATTTCAAATCCAATTCGATTCTAGTATTTCTAAAGCTGAAAATTAAAAAGTATTCGTCGCGGAATATTGCGTTTCTCTGGAAATAAGTTATTCCGTCCGTACTAGTACAGACTCTATTCTATTCTCAATTTTTAGAAATCATAGCGGTAATATCTTAAATATTCCAATATTCGAACAACAATTTCCATTTGGAGGAGATGGTTTGTTTCGATTTTAAAACGCTGAAGGTAATACCGTTAGAAAGATTTTCAAATTTTTTCAATTTTCGCCTTTTTTTGCTTGACAGCTCGCTCTATCCCGGCTCTCTCACGAAGTACTTTTTGTTGAGTGGAAACCATACTTAACAAAAATGTAGAGATCAGACTTTGTGCCAAATTTACTTGTTCATGGTTATTGTCTTCAAAAAGTTCTACAATCCACATCCTTTTGGTGGGAATAAAAACAGAGATGTTCCCTAATTAAACTTTGTTGGGTCTCCAATTGTTACCAAATTCGTGAAACTCATGAACCATGATAATTTAGGTGATTTGTAAATTTAATTTGTCATACCTTGTTGCAATACTGGTTTTCAAGATTTTGGTTTAACCCTGAAGTCGTTTTTTTTTTATTGCTGGAGCCGGAATAAAAGTAAATTAGAAGAATTTTTGCAAACTAGTAAAAATACCAATTCAAAAAAAAAACTGGTCAACCACTTTACATCGCTCAAAAAAGAATTTGTAAAAATGTTCTATCCTAATTACTATATGAGTTACAAGTGCGCAGCGACCCTTAATCTGGATCTGGATCTGGATCTGGATTTCCGGTGCATACGTTTTGTGCAGGTGCGTGAATCTGCAAATGTGTGGCTGTGGGAGGTTATCTGGTTATCTTGAAAAATGGTAACACATGAAAGAGATAACAGGAAAATTGAAACCTACTTCATTGTTTCATGAATACTGTTTTTGTTTTTAATCTACGCTTACCACTTGCGAATTTGAGGTAAATCAGTTGACAGTTTGCAAAGGGAAATGTTTACTAAATACTGTTTCAATTGTTAGTCTAATTTTATACTTCGACTTTTATACTCCAAATACATCGACAAATAATGTTGCTGATAACCCTGCTAATCAACTGGTCAATGTCAACAACACAAACCAAAATAAACAAACGCGATATAATCTGCGAAGGAGAAAATAAAAATCTCAAAAATTTTTGTTCAATAACTGCGTGATATCGACTGTAAGTTTAATTTAGATAAAAAAAAATTATGTACGCCAACGCTTAGCTTTGGATTGTTTATAGCCCTGAAGATGGTCGTTTGACCGAATGCATGGAAAATAAATAATCGCAACAAAACTTAGCGTTTCAATTTGGATGCATCAAGCAAAACAACAAGTAAAAGTTGAATCTAGTGGCAACCAGCAACACAAAGTTCATTATAATTTGAAAATATGCATTTTTTCATTGGATGTCTGAATCAATTACAGGCTTTAACATGTCAAATGTCTCACTGTCATGTTTTCCAAAGAATGTCATTGTGAATTCGCAATGACACAATGAAATTCTCTGAAAAATTTGACAGTGAGACATTTGAAATGTTAAAGACTGTATACACAAAACTACACAAATTTTGATTGAATAATGGGGAAAATTGTAAATGTTTGGCTTTGTTTTACTGCATTGCTGTTTTGGGTTGATAGAACTGCGTCACTAAGTCCTCTATCTTTCCGCCATTATCTAGGGCGTATCTCACTGTCTACTCTATCTCTGAAAACATCTGGAACGATTAGAAGATAGTAACTCATTTACTTATCTTCGACTCAAAGTCATACTCTACAATCTGCTCGTTGAATATTACCACCTCTGGTATGTGTTGTATCTCTCTTAAGACAATTAAAATTATACTTTCTTAAGTAATTATTTATCGGTTGATGGGAGAAAGAACGTGCATTCGTCTATCAATTATGTTTTGCTTGAATCTCTTGTCATAATTTGTCCACATTATAGGCCGCGTAGCTGTGAACGAGTGTTAGACAATTTGAAATAATATTCGAATTGTACAACACAATGTTTTGCGGAATAAAAAATGGCATATGAAGTGCCTACCTGCCATGGAAAATAATATTTTCATATATTTTACGAGACAAGATTCTCCATGTTCCCCTGTCACAAAACATATATAATTTCTATTAAACCTCCCCAGTACAAAAGACGAAATAATACACCCGAAGTAATAAAATAATTTTGACACAGATAAATCACTTCACATAATACTACACAGATATAATATACACTTAGAGATGCTACTCAGTGGAGAAAAAAAGTACAGCCATATGGTGCAAAACATGGAAAATATAATCCTTGAACCATTTGATAATAATTCTCTTCTTTTTTTCTCTGTGTGTATTTCAGATATGGCTGTGGGACTAAGAGTTAACGTAACTGTTCCTAAAGCAGTGACAAGTGGAAGCAACGTTACAATTGTGTGCGATCACGACCTCGACAGTGATAATGTGTATACGGTGAAATGGTACAAGGGTGGTCATGAGTTCTTTCGTTACACCCCCAGAGAGTTCCCAGCATTGAAATTGTTTTGGTTGCCGGGTATTAAAGTTGATGTAAGTATTAAGTGAATGGGAACGGTATATCAATATAGAAATTTTAAAGTTTGACTGTAAATACACAATAGAATTAGAAACTATATAATACGCTTTAACCGAGATAAAATTGCCCTAAACATTTTACAGGAATTTTTCTTAAGCAAAATGATTGAACTTTTCGGAACTCTGTAAAACCGTTCAACGGAATTCTCGAGTAACTGGATCGTTAACAAATTTTATTTGCTGTACAAAAATATGAACGATAAAATTTTGAAGTATAGTTTGCAAACCAAAAGCGAACTGTCTGCAGTAAAATCCTAACTTGAAAAAACAATAAGACAGCTCTTTTGTTCTTTAGAGACGAAATAATAATAAAAAAAAATCGCTAAGAGTTTTAAACGTTGAACCATAGAGATGTTTTGTGTACAACAGCGGATGGGATGGAAATGAAATGTGTCGGCGTTAATTATAACTCGGTTTTCTTTTGAATTTACTAAAAACAATTTGCAGAAAGCTTTCGGGCTTATTCACTATTATATAATGAAAAACAAAATGATTTTCATATAGTCGCTTCGGAAAAGTGTATAGCATAATGCATGAAGTTAATGAAACAGGTAACAACTAACAACAGCACTGATTCCTATGAACGAAATAAACAATGAGAATGCTTAATGCATAACATTTGGCAAATGAAATGTTTGTTGAGTTATATCGCAAGAAGCGTCTCCCATTGGATATTCTCCAAACATTTCTTTAGCTCCGTGCGAAGTACTCGGAAATATTAAGTTTAATGTGCAATTAATTAATTTAATGACAACCGATATTTTTGGCTTGTCAAAAAATTGTTTTTATTGTACGATGATATAGAATGGCTATTCTGTTCCCCCGTGCAGTCTCTCCGTTATAAGAATCTGCTATAATAACAAATTTTTCGCATATAATATCATTTCTCATAGCGCGGAATAAAAAAGAATTTTTCAAAAAATAGAGTGTCCTACAAGTCTCATGTATGTCAAAAACACGTAAATATGTTCACCCATTTACCGTAAACAAAGTAGTCAAAACTCTCAGATTTTCCACTAAATTTCCATTTTGAAGCTCGAGTTTAACTAACAATAGATACTTTCATGCCCTGGGGCTGAAAGTGGAGAAATTTTGGAATTCTTCTTGTGACTTCGTCCCCTTGCATGAAGGGACGAATACCCGAGAAAATTTATAAAATGCCCTCATTTTCGATCCCGTCGCATGTAAAACAGTTTTGCGCATCTACTTTATTGCATTTTCATATTTTATGAAAAATTCCACACATTTCGCGAGATAGAAAATTTTTACACATTTCTGGTGAGGTGCAAAATTCTGTATTTGGAATGTAATGAAGGAATTAGTTCTGGTACACCGAAATGGTTCTGCCGTGCTAAACAAAAACATCACAAGTGATCATTAGGTTTATTTTGAAGTTTAAATTTTCTTTGACAAACCAATCGGAAACTATCTAAAATAATAAATTTATTTATTATCGAGATGTCCAGTACGACAGGTCTCGAAGTATTATTATTGGTATTGCTTCTATTTTACAAACATGCCTCACTATCAATCAATGTTTAAAAAAATGTGAAAATATTATTCGTTCAGTTGGAGTTAGACGTGGAGTCCATGGTTGGCATACCTTAATTCCTTACAAATTACACGTTCGCTCAGCTCACAGATAGTATACATTTAAATAGAAAATGTCGATGAAAACAAGAATATCTATCACGTTTGTCGTTGACAAAATGGAAGCATCCGCTTCACTTGTATTCACGCAACAATGAGTGTTAATTTTCATTTCCGTTTTCATTGATGCAAATAATATTTTGATTCAAAGTATTGATGAAATGTTATTGCCTTTGATAGTATTGAACTGTAGGACATTATTGTAATGTCATCGATCAGTTAGTTTCTGTGGAAAACGTTCTATACAAATACATTCACTCGCTTCTAGCAAATTGAATTAAGTTCAACAATTAAAAATTATACAAACAACGGATTTTAGACAACAACAAACCTTATTCGTTGGGTTAATATATTTAGCCAAAAATCAATACCTAAATCTATATCACAAAAAACAAATCAACAAACAACATCATCACCGAAAGCACCCTTCAACAGAAGAAAGTTCAGAAGTAACAAAGAAGATCGTCGCAACCAGAGCCCCCTCCATCGACGGAGGAAAATCACCAAAGAAAATCTACTGAAGTTAAAATAAAACACCAATCTCTAAAGTCACATTGTCGGCACAACAAAAAACGAATGGCTAACAAAGGACAAAATGCAAATCATTTCAGCTTCTACAACCATCAACGCATTAACACACGATACTGTAGATTTTACACACCCACTAAGTACCCGAATCACCCATAAGCAACATCATCATCATTGACATCAACAACAACAAAATGGACACATTCATGACCCCGTCTCAGTGCTATAATAGCAACATGTCATTGTTCAATTATAAAATTGGTAGAAAAAAAGTCTGTATTCATTGTAACCAAAAACCGTGTATCATCGCAGCAGACATCAATTCCGATAAACAATGGTGTTCTTTGTAATTTTTTTTATGTTCGATGTGTTTCACAAACAATATTGGTCTTCGCTTAAATTTAACTCTCAATAAATTACATCAAAAATCACCACGCAGGACTTAAACATTGAATTAAAATTTGCAAGAAGTTAAATATATACCGTATCGTAATATTATTTTTAGAAAGACGCAATAGAAATATTTTGCCAGTCTAAATTTACTGCGCCCCTTATGGCGCCATCAATTACCACTCATTATTATACAACCATAGAACTCTTAAATATCATCTTACACAAGTAGTCTCAGAATTCACTTTCACATCAACATCGTCACTCACCGTGTTCATGTAAGAAGAAAGCTGAAGTAAAACTGCCTTCGTATAAGATGCTGGTATTCATGAATTTGTACGATCGTACGATCTTTCGATGTAGCACTAACTTCTACAACAGTTTTCCTACATCTTCGATAAGTTGGAATTTTTGGATCCATATACGTTTTGGATTGGATTGGATGGGAAGGGGGTTAGTCCAGCACCTAAGACTCTAGTGGGCTTGTTGTTCTATTGAACAAGTCACTTGATCATATGAATTGTGATTTTCTCCGACTTAGATAGTTCACAAATCGACCATGTCAACGTCCCATACGTTGTCAATTCTCTAAGTCACAAGTGGTTACTGAAACTTGACAGTGCTCCATACAAAATTTTACACTGTAAAAAGAGTGGGGATAAAATTTCATACAAAAAGTACTCTATTTGGCAGCTGTCATTAATAGCACTTTTGCTTGAAGTGCGTTGATATTATGAATTGTGACATGGTCACGAAGAAATCGAATATTGGATTTCTTGACATTTGCGACTTTGTTACGGTCGTACAGATAACTAATAGCGAGTGATCAATCACCAAGTGATTAGAACAAAACCAGGCAAGCATTGTTGCGCCGGGAGTCGAATTCGGGACCTCTTGGGACCACCTCGACCATTTATACGTTTTGGATTGTAATGGAGTTTGATCGTACGATCTTTCGGTTTAAAATGGACTTCTAGAAGAGGGATTCTTTTGAAAATCCACCTATCAAAATCGGACCCATTTCGTCTGGGATATGTCATGTCATGTCTAGTTTGATTAGATTCATTGATATATGTTTGCAAAAATTTGCAAGAAAAATTTTCAAAATCTGTGTGAACTTTAGACAGGTCTGGGCTGGTACTGATGACGCTTAATGTGAACCTAACATGCTAGTCGTAACATACATTGTCTATGCAAATTTTTGCAAACATATATCAATGAATCTAATCAAACTAGGCATGACCTGAAATTACTTAATCTCAGCTTTCCAACGAGCCCACTCTCACCCGAATCGATCCATTATAACGGCCAAAAAATTCGGATAAAAAACACTATTTTCCAACTTCGTAGATCTTCCACCAGCAACCTAAATGACATTTACGAGTGTACTGCAAGAACGTTCTAAAGTATAACGATTTCACACGCTACACATGTGAGCAATGTCAGTAACCGCCGAACGTAATGTAAACCTTCAGTTGTACCGCGTACGACTTTAATAGTATTATTGCTAGAATGTTAGTACTACATGCACTCAAGTTCAACTAAACTAAACTAAACTATTGAACATATTTATCGAAGAAACAGTTGGAGGTTGATTACGATCCACTTTCTTTTTCATTGTAGAAAATTATTGTTCAAATAGAAATCCATACAATGTAAACATACGTTCGGTGCCTCTTTGTTTTCAGCGTCCTATTATATAGTCAATTGAATTAAACAAACATTTATGACAGCTATATTGTTTATGCTATCAAACACCAATTTATCGCTTCCATTCACACGAGAATTTTCGTAAAACTACGCAGCTATTGAACTAAACAACAACAACAAATAACCCAAACCCCAGACTCATACTCACTACCAAATATTTGATTAAAAAAATTGTTCAAAACAACTTATTGTTATAACATATTTTTGCTCGAAAAAAAATAGAAAATAGTACACAGCTGCATAATATTCCATGACCAATATAATTTTAGATTACTTTTAATACTTTTACACCATACATGATACTGGCATATAAACATATAGTACCCATCAACACCCCATATGTATTACAGGAAAAAAAATGCCAATTTTCCCAAACACAATACAGCCCATTATAAACCCTATTTTTAGGAAAATCTCGTTTTTTTCAATACATTTTTTTTCCTCTATTTCATTGCGCCCGGGACAACATAGCTGGAAGAATCGAATGCAACACATGTTCAATTGAAAAAAGTTTCACCGAAACAAACAGGGAAATACCAGTGCGAAGTTTCCGCTGATGCGCCTTCCTTTGACACAGAACTCGTTTCAGGCGACTTGGAAGTTGTAGGTTTGTTCTATTTATATTCGTTTTTATGTATATCAAAATGTGTGCATTAGCTCATAAAATAGCAATTTTTGTGTAGTACTTAGGCAGACAGAAAATCGAAAAAAAGGACAATAGTCTCAATCAGATGCGATTCAAGTGAGCCGTTCAAAATGCACAGTGATTCATTTGTAATAGGACAGAGACAGAGAGGATATAAAAATCCCATCGAAATTTCGGCTATTAATGTTTTCGAACCTACGAAATCGTAGCAGGAAAAGCAATGAAGACGATGAATTTGATTGAGCTCTGTGCTTGAGGTGTATATTTTACGGAGAAATTGATTCAAATTAATAAAACAAAAATTTACCATGTCGCTGTCCAGTCCAGCAATCGTCTTAAATTTTAATTTTCCAAATCTTTCAAACAATTTCACCTCGAAATGTTTTAATTAAACCACAAATACGATACGACCACCGAAAAGCAATAAAAGAACAACTGTTAAGCGTTCTAATTGCTTCTTCATACCAACCACAAAATAAAGGATATGAATATAGTTTGTGTAATATATGTAAATAAACATCAGCCGCGAGCATAAGCATGAAACAAATTGTTTCAAGATGACTATAGCTATGCTTGGATGACTATAAACTTTGCGAAAAAATCTCGTTTCTCCGTAAATGTAAAAATCAGTAAAAGGGTCATCAGAATTTTATTTTTAAATTAAATTTTGAATTTTTTTTTTGGTCATTTTTCCATCAGAAATTCATTTAAAAATGCGCTGATGTTCAATTCATTTTAAGAAAAAATGTTGCTATACCACGCCGCATAACATTATGAATTTATGGTCGTTTTAACTGAAAGTTTCGGTTAGCTTTACGATGAGATCGTACATTTTGTTTGTTGACTGCTATTATAGTTATACACTCAAATGTGCTTCCGTTCGAAAGCTCATGCTCTCTTTTTTGTAATGGAAATATTTCTTACTTCCTAGCATGAGTACTCAATAAATCGTGAGGCAATCTGCGGATATAACCGTACATTACAAAAAGTGAATTTGCAGAGATGTACAGGGACGTATCGAACGTCACACAAAAGATTACACATCGGCGAGATTGACTCAATGCAATAAGAATTTGATTAGAACAACGATTTTTTTTTTAGGTTAACTGTTTTCTTCTAATTTTAACAAAACATAAAATAGAAATTGGTGATGTTGATGATATGATGGTCACAGGCCGGCCGAAAGCACACAAGCAGTTTTGCGTTGATATGATCGACATGCTGAGTTTTTCATTGCTTAGCCTGCGGTGAAAATCGAATTACAATGGAAAAGGCAGCATAATTTTAGATTCCATCAATGCAAAATTGCTAGTGTGTTTTCCGCCTAAAATGAATGTTTACAATAGGGCGTTAACGTAGAGTTCGTCAGTATTTGAACAAAGAGAGCGATTTTCTTCTGCGGCATTGTTTTTGATGATGCCGTAATATTTTCGAACTCTCCCGATTTAAATGCTTTTTAGACACCGAAACCAGGGACTATTTTTGGGAAAACATGTTTCCATATTTTCTTGCCTAATTTTCCAATTTTTTTTTTTACATTTTTCCCAACTTTCCCGAAAGCATTTTTCGGGAGTTTAAGCAAAAATGAAAATGCTTTCCGAAAAATAGTGGCTGACCGTACCTCATATTACACACTGCAGCTATATTGATGTCCAAGTCAGGTTTTACTTCAAAGAAATGATGAATCTAATCAAGTCCAGTACAGTCTCCTCAGTCAACACTACTTAACAATTATTTTAATTTATATTCAGGTTAGCCCAATAATTTCAATTTTCAAAAGACATTGCAACTTAAAGACATTAGACAATGGCTCTATGTTTCTCTTTAGATGTGAAGTTGCTTCGCTAAGCGATCTTTTAATAGAAATGCCAGGCAACAAACATTCTTCTTTTCTATTTTAATTGAAATACATCGTGCAACAACGCAGCATAATGCAACAAAATATATTTTAAAAATAAAACGATTTCATGACTTGGTAAGAATTTTTAAAATTTACATCGAAATTGATCTCGTCAGTGAAATATGAGACGAAGAACAGGACTTCTGCAGAGTATTGAATGTTGCAATGCAATAACGGGAGGTGCATAGGAAATAAATGAAAATTCCATGTCGTCTAAATTCTCGTTTTAAACTAAACAAAAAATTAAAAATTTCGCTTCCATTGATATTCGTTCGCTCTTGTTGTAGCTTACCCTATACCAAATATTATGTTAAATTGTTCAAAGCTTTTAGCGGCTGTATTGGAACGTAGCTTTTTGTTCTGTGGTTGTAAATGAAAGCAGAGAGTGTACCAGTGTGTTTTGACATTTTCTTTGAAATAAATGAACTTCTGTCACATCACAAAAATTTGGTTTTCCAAAGAAAAATGCCAGACACTTAAAACATGTCAATCTCGAGGGATTAAAAAAAATGTAAGACAATCTACCAGCTACCAGCGTAACTTTTTAGCATCAAACACCCAGCTGTGCTGTAGAAATATAATACTTGTTTTTATAAAGTAGAACACAAAATATTTCAATATTTTCTCTTAACAGTTTTACCAACACATGAGCCAGTTATAACAGGCACTAAGGAACAATATCAATCAGGTGAACTATTACAAGCAAATTGCACATCGAATGGATCACTTCCGTCAGCTACGTTGGAGTGGAAAATAAATAACGTTCCAGTAAGTACAGAATAAAATGTTATTGGATCTTCTTCAAAGTACACGGAACACACAAAAAATACAATTTATCATTCATCACTCTTTCTCACAGCTCACACATGATATATTTGTATATTTGTGTGTTATGTACTTTTAAATAGTATTAGTATTAGTACGATTATTGGAGCATCAATTTAGCATACGCCTTTACAATTTTCCTCTGCTCAAAAAAAACTTCTTTTTGTATTCGATTTCGTATAGAAATCTATCTATCTTATTGGTGGGTGGTGGTGTGGAAAACCGTAGCATCATTCCGTTAATGTTCTCGCTTCGTTTGTGTAAATAATTGAGTACTGCCTGAATATAATGGTGGGATTAATGTTATTTTATGAAAATTTTGCTTTGAGTCGGAGAGGAGTATTAGGAGATACTTTATGTATTTAATGACTTTGGTGTTTTGTGTTATTAATTTCGATGTTTCAAATTAAATGCGAACTTTTCATTTTATAATATCAGAATGAAAGACTTATTTGTTCGCTATAACTCGTGTTTATTATTTAATAACGAGTCTGAATGATTCTGTTGAGTTATTTTGCTGGAGGCGTACAGATTTTGTTTTCTTTTTTATTCTTTAAAAGTTTAAAAGTCGAGGGCAACATCTCCTGAGATATCGGAGAACTACTTATAGCCGATTTTGATAAACTTTTTTCCTGAAAGTAGTAAACAGTTATGAATTTTGCGCCCGACATGAAGTCAGCCGGCCATACGGTTTGAAAGATACTGTCGAAAAACTGAAAAGCCTCTGGAGAATACGATGAAAGATGCTAATTTTTTGATAATTTTCAGGGTTTTTGTTTTTATCAAAATTGGTTTAGAATTCCTGGGATATTGGAGATTGTTCTTTAGTGATTTTGCCCTCGTTGCACCGAATTATCATTCAAATTGAGTTGATTCAAATTCTCTCACCTCAACATTTATGCACAAGTGCTGAAACATTTATAATTCACACCGCTTCCGCATTTGAACTTTGGGTGAACGAATTGAAAAATAAATGATAACGCGCGGAAATTGATGAAGTGGTTCAACAGTTGTTTTTGTTTTTATGAAATGTGAAAGTTTATTATGAAAATGAATTCAGTTTCACCTTTTATGCAGGTGAAATGTTAAAATATTGTGTTTATTTTAAACTACAATTTCTGGCGTTATCTGAAAAATGTTAAATTCGTCGCATTCGTTTCTTGTATTTTCGATTAATTAGATAAACTAGGCCCCACCTCTTGGATAGGTCAGGTCCTGGTGTTTTTAAGATCACACAATTATAGTCAGATAAAAAAGGCATTGCAAGAATGGTCTAGATTGAAAAATGTAGATACGAATAACAGGTTGTGCAGTATACTTAGATTGTCTTAGTATGGTAAACATATCCATCCACAGTACTAGAACCCTAGGTGTTGTTCATAAATTCCGTAACGCCGTAGGTGGAGAGGGGTCTCGTTGTTTCGTAACAGAATGTGATAATCGGGTCGAAAGCCGCGATACATAAGGCATGCTCAATGTTTTATTGCTTACAAAAAATCAGATTATATGGCGGTACGCCCGCCGTTTCTGAAAAGGAGTACATTTTGATGTCACTCTGTTAGAACCATACACCTCATATGCAACAGTACTAATGTTATTATTATGCAAAAGTCTCGTCCTTCATTTGTTCTTGCACAGTATTGTTGTAAAGTACTTCGAGATTAAACGAAGAACTATTTGAATACGTTTACAGAACATTTTGTCTGAACGTTAATATATATATGTAGACGGTCGATGCCTGAAAACAATCAATTTCTTAAGTCTACTTTATTTGAATGAAGAAGTTTCGTTGTTCGTCGTTGCTTATGAAAGTACATAATGTTAAAAGTTTGAGCGACTTACAGTTTAAAAGAGGTCCATTAGATAACTTTATGTGTTCAAATTTGTTGAATGGTCACATCAACTCACTTGAAAGAATGTCAAGAGCCGATTTGTACATAAGGATATATATATATATATATATCGTGTTTGATCTGAATATGAAAGTTTTATAAAGGCCTTGGTTCAGCAAAAAACTTTAAATGTTACTGCTATTTGTTTTACATACAATTTCATTGATCAATATTTCCTGTTTAGGAATGTTCTGCGTTAATAAGTAATTTATGAACGACCCCTTAAATGAATATTCCGCCAATGATTGTTTTAGTGCAGCCGTTTTTTTGTTTTCATTTTGTTTGTCGAATCATTTTTTCTCATTATGGTTAACCGTTGCAAAGAAAATGCTTAGTGTAAACAAGCATTTTTGGTAGAACACGGCGTAGACTGCCATGTCTGCAAAGCCTGCTAAGCTGAAGTCAAAAGGTACTGGCGTTAGCTTTACGAAACGACCTCATCTAATGAAATGAAATCGTTTTCTAATTGACGGTATGAGGTAACCTCAAGGCTGAGGAATTTTCCGTGTTACTTTTTGGGATCGACGCCGTTGTCTCGAGGCATAGTAAAATAAACTAGGCAGCAGCGGTTCATTTTCAAAATGTCAAAAAAGAGACCTAATACACTGTATGAAAATGAACTCAAATGAACACACACATAAATTGAAAAATGTTATTCGCAAAAAATACAGGGCTACTAGATTATTCAGGTCCCAAGCGCTACTGCTTGGTTAACTTTACTCTGCCGCGCGTTGTCTTGATATAAACTTTTCCGTTTTCCAGAAAAAAAGTTCAGTTTTTCATGATCAATCGCATAAGACAAAGATAAAACTTTTACAAGCTACATGCGTCGAAAACCGTACTATCCATGTTTGAAGCACTTCTTTCGAAGCCCTCAGCATGTAAAATCCATTACATTACTCGGGATTAAAACGAAAAGTCTCGTTTTCGTGTGTTTATAGACGTTGGATCAACAAAATTCACACAAAAACTCTAATTTTCATCTTTTTATCCCTAATAATGTAAAATACTTAACCGCTGCAAATTCAAAATGAACCGCATAACAACCAAACCAATGACAGCAGATTATGTGGTCAACTCGCTTTTTTATCAAATATGTAAGAACGCGTTGAAATTAATTTTTTAATTCATTGGTTCATCCTTGGATTCATCGAATACTCAAATTCCAAAAAAGTAGAGTTTTTGTTTGAATTTTGTTGAACCAAGGTCAATAAACACACGAAAACTAGACTTTTCGACGCATGCATCATGTAAATAACTATATTTTTTTAGCTTTTGATGGACGAGTCCTACAACAAAATTTGTATCCGCCGTTTAATGATCATGAAAGAGAGTGACGCCATTTGTGAAGCGTTATTCACGTTATTCACTAATATTTTCTCAATAGATTTTTGTGATTTTAACAGAAATATCATAGATCGATCTAGCTCTAAGCAGATCTTTGTCAGACAAAGTATCTCTTATTTTGTCATAAATTGTTCAACACTTTTATTTTATTGAAACTCGTTGAAATTTTCTAGATCATAAGACTTTTTTAGCAAATAAATCTACTAAAAATTGGCCCCATTTCCTGATGAATAAGGTATGCAACACGTCTGATGATATTTTTAGCCCCGTACGAAGTACGAAGGGGCTTATAGGATTACGATGCCGTGTGTAATTGATGGAATTCGAAGCAGACGGTAAGGGCAAAGTGTTTGCCTATGTTCATAGATAACGAATCCGCAATAAAAATTTTGTCCGTCCGTCTGTCCGTCTGTCTGTCACGTCGATATCTTGAGTAAATCAAATCCGATTTCAAAATTTTTTTTTTCTCTGAAAGATAGTCAAAATAGTGAGGCTAAGTTCGAAGATGGGCGATTTTGGGTCGACCCTTCCGGAGCTGGGGCCCAATAAGTGCCTAACTGTTTTTCGACGATATCTCCAGACATTTAAGCACTACACTTGTAAGTGATACGTCAAATGAAAGGTATTTACAATACCGATCGACAAAAAAAAAGTTTATGAAAATTGGATGACCGACTCGTGAGTTAGACCCCTTGGTGTGAACTAGGTACAGGGCGGCAAGCCGTTTTTGCTTGTAGGTTGGCCAAATTTGAACGTATTTAGATGGATTTTGCTTTATTAGATAGGTATTGACCGTACCAATCAGGGAAAAAAAAGTTTATGAAATTCGATTCACCGGAGCGTGAGCTAGGTCTCTTGGAGTGAGCTTATATGTGGCTACTCGGCCGTACAGTGAAGGTGGTGTTTTTTGTTAATATCTCGAGTAAACTTTGACCGAATTTCAATTTTTTGTTTTGTTTGAAAGGTACTAACGAATGTAAAGCAGCCGTACTACTTTCCACCTCCTAACAAAATGGCCGTCGGTCGCCATTTTGGATTTTTGTAAAATCAATATAAATAGGTGAAAATGATACTTACTTAATTTTAGGTCAATTCGAAATTTGTGTTACATTTGAAAGGAACGTCGTACGGGGCTTCGTAATTGCGCTATGCGCAATTTTTAAGACGTACACATTTCATAAGAATTTTACTTTACCGACGTTTACGGGCGCAGTAGGCTTACGGTAAGAGTAGGGCGACGGACGAACTAGGGTCACGTACGCAATAGATGTACGGGTTTGTACGGGGCTCAGTCGCAGCAAACGCTCCGACTATTCTGACGGCTCGTTTTATAACACAGACAGCAAGAAATCACGCATAAAAGTCTTATCGGAATGAATCGGAGCCATTTCCTGATGATTAAGGTATGCAACACGTCTGATGATATTTTTTTATAACACAGACAGCAAGAAATCACGTATAAAAGTCTTATCGGAATGAATCGGAGATTATTCCTCCAGTATTTTCCATTAATGAACTTTAACCCGAGTAGTTCTCGAATAAACGAGCCATCAGAACAGTCGGAGCGTTTGCTGCGACTGAGCCCCGTACAAACCTGTATATCTATTGCGTACGTGACCCTAGTGCGTCTGTCACCCTACTTTGACCGTAAGCCTATTGCGCCGGTTAATGTAGTTAAAGTAAAATTATTATGTAATATGTAAATCTTACAAATTGCGCATAGCGCAATTACGAAGCCCCGTACGACGTTCCTTTCAAATGAAACAAAAATTTCAAATCGCCCTAAAATTTTATTTTTTTGAAGGGCCTAGTATCGGCCTCAGTCCGAGGACCCAAATTTAAAATGTTTTTCAACTACATTCTATTCGGCCTTTGATTACCTCCCAAATGAAACAAAAATTACGAAAAACGGATGAAATTTGCTCGAGTTATATGTAAAATACACATAGGGCCCTAGTAGTGGCCTTAGTCCAACGACCCAAATTTAATTTTTTTTCAACAACATTCTATTCGGCCTTTGATTACCTTCCAAATGAAACAAAAATTACGAAAAACGGATGAAATTTACACGAGGTTTATGTGAAATACACATAGGGCCCTAGTGTAAATTAGCCTTAGACCAAGGACCCAAATTTAATTTTTTTTCAACAACATTCTATTCGACATTCGATTACCTTCCAAATCAAACAAAAATTACGAAAAACGAATGAAATTTACTCGAGTTCTATGTAAAATACACATAGGGCCCTAGTAGCATTTCACTTCTAAGGCCCTAACTCACGGTCCACTCACCCGATTTTAAAAAACTTTTTTTTCCTGGATTGGTATTGACAATACCTATCATTTGCCGTGTCATTTACATTTCCATCGTTTATTTTGCCATAAATATCACCAAAAGACTTTAAATCACTTAAGTGGCCCTAACTCACGAAGGGCCGACCCGAATATGCCCATCTTCGAACTTAGCCTCACTATTTCGACTACCTTTCAGGGGAAAAAAATCGGATTTGATTTACTCAAGATATCGACGTGACAGACGGACAGACGGACAGACAAAATTTTTATTGCAGATTCGTCATCTATGAAGGCAAACACTTTGCCCTTACCGTCTGCTTCGAATTCCATCAATTACACACGGCATCGTAATCCTATAAGCCCCTTTGTACTTCGTACGGGGCTAAAAAGTTTTTAGAAAGCTATATAGTTAGACAGATAGACTGGCTGACCCTCTTGAATTTCATTCTTAGCCATTTTTTTTTTGAAATCCATTAAGAATGGAGGACTGAAGTTTCAATAATTTCGATAGACAACATTATTCTAAGCAAAAAAATGATTCTACACTATCGTAAAATTATAAACATTTATATTTTTAATTATTTGTTTTCTAATTTTCAAAGTCTCTTTTCTTATCGTGTCATTTTTTCTTAATTCTCTCACGAAAAAGGTATGCTTTTGGGTTGAATTTGGGTCATAGTCGTAATTGAAATATAAATTAAAAGTAAAAAACTTGAAAATTCGGCAATAGTGTAGAACAATTTCTTGTTTACAATAACATTCTTAATCTAAATACAAAAAATGTCAAAAGTGCAATGTCCCATTACTGAAGTTATCGTATCAAGCAACAAGACAAAAATTCTTTTAAGAATATCTCTAAGATCACCCGTCCGTCATACCCCATCTTCGAACTTAACCTCAAAAGTTTGATTCCCCGTCAAACAATTTTTTTTTTGGAAATCTGTTAAGAATTACTCGAGTTATCGTGTTATCAAGGAATGAACAAAGTGTGACAAACATTTTCTGTGTTTAAGGTTTTTGGTCATACATTTTCAATCATAGTATTGAACATTGCGTGACAAACATTTTAGAGCGTTTATCATCCGTAAGACCAATATTCTCTCTAGCAAACAAACTCTCAGCTCTATGTGTCAAATTTACACTTTATTTCTATAAACACTATTCTACATTTTGACTATAAGTAAATTCCAAAGGCTACTAGATTCTTTCACCACCTTGATAAAATTAGTTTGGTTGCTAGTAGGGAATGGATAACCGGAAGGTTTTGGCATTACCGGTTATCGGTATTATCGGAAGGAGTATTACCGGTTAACCGGTAATTTACCGAAAATTTTTGAAGTAAGAGAATGATCAAAATTTTTAATTTTTACTTGAAATTCGGAAGTTTGATTCTAAGAATTTGGGTTTTTTTTTTAAATTTGAAGGATTATTTTTAAACAAACATCGAATTCACCGTGTCGTTATTTTCTTTCAAATGTGAAAACAAAATATTGGCGTAGATGTTACGCAGCTGAAAAAATTCATTCGTTTATCACGCCTCGAACAAGCCAATATTCGTCAAAAAATCTCAATTGACTTAAGGGAAATATAACGCAGGTATCCTAAACAAGGACAAAAAAAATTGTTCATACCTAGGACTCCGTTCAATATGAAAAATACTATTCGTACCACGGACTAATAGTATTTTTCGTCACAATTGAATGTCACGGCTTCGCCTCGTTAGGACAAGCCTAAGAAAGTCCTGAAAAAATTCTGCTTTCGTCACGAGTCACGAACTACGTTTTCTGTGCCGTAAGGATCATAATGAGACGAAAAACAAAACAAAAACAATACAACAATTTCGGCTTATCTTAGCAATAACTTTTCGATCGTAGGTGCAGTGACGAAATACGTCGAATTATGATTCTAAGGCACATAAAAGTCTTTTTTAGCGTATTCGATTCCAGACCTCGCCTTTGGCTCTGTCTGGAAACTTCTCACACGCTAAAAAAGACTTTTAGGCCTAGGTACGAAATGTACTATTGTTCCTGACTTTTACACTGTTTTTGACATTCGGGCAAAAAGTACGATTTTATAGTTATTTTATAAACCGAAATTTTGCTATCTTTGATAAACCAAAAGAGTGTCATAGAATTTGAATTTAAACGCATGTAAAACTATTTCAACCGATTTTCTTTAAGAGTTCTCTAAGGAGACTTGCATTGTTACATTGACAGATAGTCAGTTGAAATATTTGAATTTTTGGCGCACTTACGATGTTAATTCATTATCAAATCGATTTACCATTGGTTCATAGATTCGATGTCTGTTCGCTTCTTTGAACTACAGTTCTTCGATTTGACACTAGCCACAATTTCTTGGCCCAAAACATGTTCACACCATAAATTTACCATTAAATTTCAAATTGAAACTCGCAGTTAGAGGCTCGCACAGCTTTTGTCAGTTGTTCTATGGCACCTGCGTCATAGTTTGTTGAAAATGTTTTGATTTATAGCGAGAATTTGAAGTAAATTTAAGTTAAGTCAAGTCTTTTCGAATCTTCACAAGATTTCGGTAAGTAACCGGTAATGAAAACGACTATACGGTTTTCGGTAATCAGGTATTACCGGTTTTACTGGTAATGAATTTACCGGTTTCCCTTACCTAGTTGCGAAGACCAACATTACAATACTTGTAACACAACATACTAAACGCATTCCTTATTTAAGCCAACACACCACATATATTTCCAATTTGTCACGTAAATAGCCATTCAATTTATTAACAAAATACTGAGTAGATAATATGCGAGTCCGTTTTTCAAAGCAAACATTTTATATTTATATTTCAGTTTTCATAATTAAATTTAATTTAAAATTTGTTAAATAATTCATGTACGGAATTGTTTTGAAATTGTTATGGCAGCAATAACCACTTTAATTTATTTTTTTAGGTTTATGCACGGAAAAATGAATACATTCAAAATAACGGTGCAAAAATTCACAACCCACAAATTATATACACAAATTTTGATGGATTTCGATTTTTCCATGTTTATATTATTAATTTGGAAATAGTTGGCTTTGGTTTAAAACACTAAATGTTGGGTCATTCTTTCACAATTAAAACTTGTTTGTCGTTTCGCATTTTGTTATGAAATTACTTTTTACCAAATGTGTTCCCACAACGTGACGGAAGTTGTGCGTCAGTTTTGACCCCTTTTCTGACATCCAATATTAATGGAAAATTCATTTCGAGATGGACAGCGTTGTAAGAAGCCAGTTCACCAGTTTTCCCTCACTAAAAAAAACTTCAATACCAAGTCTAGAAGTCAAGGAAGTAATTGTAAATCCACTGAATAAGAAATTGGTTTCCGATTGCAGATTTTCGCAGAAAATCGAATTTTTCAAAGACTTTGTTCTAAGAATATTATTATGAAAACTCAAAGTTTTACCTGATTAAAACTTTATATTTCTCGAGCTTTAGTTAATTTTCTATTCGATTAAATCTTATAGACGCTGAACTCAACAACACTTTCCTTATTTTGTCGCTTGTAGTCACAATGAAAAAAGTGTAACGCCATTCAAACGACCTGTGCAGTATTTCTAAGAACCTGAATTTTAATAAAGTGCCTCCGGAATAGAGCATATCATTCATCTGAAACATTTATGAAATATTTTTTCTCAGGAAAAAGGTTCCTATGTATGACAGAAACGCAATAAAACAAAACTGAACGGCTTCAAAACGCTCTGAACAAATTCATTATATCCTCTGAAAATGTCGTTATCATAATTGAAATAAATTAAATTATCATCTTTCCTCTACAAGCATTCGTATATATATAGTATCAGTCAAAAACACTCCAAAGAGTAAAAGTGACGCAAGTCCCTTTGCATACTTTCAAAACAACTGATATCGCTGTATAAAGATCTAGCTTCTTGGAAGATTTATTGCGTGGCCAAATCTGAACCTACAATAACTTGTGATAGCTCGTTGAACTCGTAATGACTCCCAGATATTTTTAAAGCGGATTCATATTGAATTAAATTGGCGAGTCTACAACAACAAAATTTTGTACATTTTTTTCTAGTAATAGGAATTGCGTCACAGGCACTCTGCTAACGCGCACTCATGATTCTTTCGCAGTGTTAAAAGATTTATCTCAATGCGGACGCCTACTGGCAATATGTAATCTCATGCACAAAACAGCAGAAAATTCTTCGTATTTCGTACATAAATACAATATTATCCCTTGTTAAAAGTGTAATTAGTTGTATAATACATTTTGTTGACTTATATGCGTCATTTTTGGTTGTGAATGCCATATCGGGGTTTTGTTTCCACGATTTTCATACATCGTAACATACCCAGTTCACTATCTCTGTGTTGTGATAAAATTAAGCTCAACCATGGCAAAAGGAAAGCCATAAGAAAAGCAACATGAAAATCAAATTATTATTCAACAGCATATCCCGGAACATAATTTCCCTTTATATTTATTATGTGTTTTGTATCGTTATATCTTATCATTATACGATATGATGATGTGAAGTTGTCGAGTTGTGTGTATGGTGGAAAAGAAAGGGAAAACAAACCTAAAATCGTTTATGACCACCATTTCTATATGGGTGAACAATAAATAGGTTAACATTTTGTGTAGTATACACGAGAATGTTCTGTGTGGGCCTTTTACTCTTTTGTTTTAAAGGTTTGAAATGAACTGAAGTTTTATTGGTTTTTGGTTTATAACACAAACAGACAAAACTGGGATCTGCACATTAACTCACTCTGGGTAAGAAGGATGTGGTGAACCTGTATCAAATATTTGTTGGATTGTAATGTGGTATACATGACGGTGGAAAAATATTATTTCACAATTTTCGGATGGTTATTAATCGTTTTACGGGACCTAACGTTGTACACGCGCGTGCTATAACGTTTTATTATGGAAGTAGCAACTTACTTTGCAGCGAACTTTTTCGGATTCGGATAGCAATAACAACACGAATTTTTATATCAAACTCGAAGACAGTCAATTTTGTAGATTTTGTAAGAAATCACGTAGTCCATTCGCTACCAATGTCGATAGTATGTGGATAATAGCCACTGGATACATATAGACCAAATTTATATACGAAAATGATCGAAATGTGTCTGCTCCGAACGGAAAAATAGTCTACATGGCACTCTGGCAAGAAGTGCTCATGTGAACGACAAGATCGGGTATTCGTATTCATTGGAAGAAATTAGAACTTATTGACCTTTTGAAAATACTAACAGGAAGTAATAGATTCGATAATTATACTCGCGGTTGAATTACTTTGGTCAGTTAGGCTTAGTTCTTAGGACTTCTGGCGCATACCGCTTGTATGTTATACTAGAGTAAACTGATTTCACCTAGTGATACAATGAACTTACTAACAAAATTATTTCCCACAAAATGTGACGTTCGCAAAAAATACCTCACCATTCATCGTAGTTTGTACTAGATGTGCATTGAAAATCGCGTAAAAGCTCGTACACGTATAGTATCTAGTAAAAACTAAGATCTATTCGCTAAAATATTCCAAAATTTGCTTCAATTTGCGAAGCTTTCTTAGCAAAATTTGGAAAACCGAAAAAAAAAAATTAGAAAATTTTAGCAAATCAATTTTCCAAAAAAGGACCTGGTGAATGGTAATATACGGCGACATGTATTATCACCCGGGGAATTATCCCCCAGACTGGAATTATCACCCGGGGAATTAACGCCCAGGAATTATCACTCAGATCAATAGGAATTATCACCAGGGGAATTAACGCCCAGGCATTATGACCCAGATCAATTGGAATTATCACCCGGGGAATTAACGCCCAAGCATTATCACCCAGATCAACTGGAATTATCACCCGGGGAATTAACACCCAGGCATTATCACCCAGCTATGTGAGAATGATTTCCCAGCAGTTTGTAGCTTAAAAACTATTACCAACTGAATTGGGAATTATCACCCGGGGAATTAACGCCCAGGAACTATCACCCAGATCAATAGGAATTATCACCGGGGAATTAACGCCCAGGAATTATCACCCAGCTATCTGAGGAGTCATGCTTAATTAGTTTAGTTATTTCTGCATCGTCTCAGAGGCATGCACACCAAGTCTAGTTAAATGTGCATCGTCTAAGAAGCATGCACCATTAGTCTAGTTAATTGTGCATCGTCTAAGAGGCATGCACCATTAGTCTAGTTAATTGTGTATCGTCTTAGAGGCATCTCTAAGACGATGCACAAATAACTAGACTAATGGTGCATGTCTCTAAGACGATGCACAATTAACTAGACTGATTCAGTATGACTCCTCAGATAGCTGGGTGATAATTCCTGGGCGTTAATTCCCCGGGTGATAATTCCCAATTCAGTGGGTAATAATTTCTAAACTACAAACTGCTGGGAAATCATTCTCACATAGCTGGGTGATAATACCTGGGTGTTAATTCCCCGGGTGATAATTCCAATTGATCTGGGTGATAATGCCTGGGCGTTAATTCCCCTGGTGGTAATTCCAATTAATCTGGGTGATAATGCCTGGGCATTAATTCCCCGGGTGATAATTCCTATTGATCTGGGTGATAATTCCTGGGCGTTAATTCCCCGGGTGATAATTCCAATTAAATTCCAGTTTTTTCAGTCTGGGGGATAATTCCCCGGGTGATAATACCCGTCACCGTAATATACTATTGTTACAATAGCACCGCTTACGATTTGTTCGTGCGAAAAAAAAAACAAATTTCTCTTCCATCACTCTATTAGTTTTGAAGTAAAATCGTGTTGTTATGAGAGTGATATAAATCGCTTCAAAGAACTGCAACAATGCAAAAGCAGGCAATTATATCCGAATGGGAAGCATAAATAATTTACTTTAATTGCTTAACAATTAGAGACTCGTTGCGAATTAGAACGACAGGACACACTTCAGTACACACACAAAAATAGACAAAAAAAAAACAGAAATCGAGTCAAGTACATTTCACCGTCATCCGAGCAATTAATTTTTCATTTGTTTTATATTTGTCGCAAAACTTTATTGCACCCGAGATAATTAAATTTAAGTTTGATTGCTATGAACAACATGAAATTATCATATTAGAACTTTGAATGCAAAGTGCCAGCAAATTTCACGATAATTCCAAATGTTTATATTTTCCACACAGGCAAACCAATTTGACATCATAAAATACGATGTAATTAAAGATGCAGATACAAAACTGGAAACCAGCAAAATTGGATTGCATCTTTTGTTTGTTAAAGGAAAAATGGTGGTAAGTTCGCAAGTTTGTTACTTTTCTTTACCTCTCTCTCTCTCACTCTATCCTTTTATTTCGAAATTTAAGTATTTATATACGTAGTATGAAAACCGTAACCGCAGTATATTTACTAATCTCATTAATTTCATCATGGTGGTAATTTTATTTATCACAGTTCCCACCTCACTTTGTTTACGAAATCGTTTTCATTTTATCAAAAAAGAAAATTTATTTCGTTTTGCAGTCTGGGATTTGATAAAAATAAGGTTAATTGAAATTTTGTTCCGGCCAAAATAGATAACAATGACGAAAATATTTTTCAGTAAAGAACGTTGATGAAAGAAAAGCTTTTTGAAAAGAGGAATTCGACTCAGCTTTGTATTTTCTATATATACAACATTTCGTGTGTGCAAAAGAGCAAGAGAAATTTAATGACATGAAAAGAAGAAGAGGCATACTGGCTGTGTCTGTAATAGATATATTATTATGTACTGCCACACATTTTTTTCGTTAACAAAAATGTCTCTCGATTTATAAATATAAAAAAAGTTTTTTTTAGCTTTTGCATTTAAGAAATTTTCTTCTTCCAACATTTTCTTAAAAAAAATCGTTGTTAGGCTTTAGATTACCCAATTTGATCAGAGCATACAATTTTTATGTAGATTTTAGAATCAACAAAATAACGTCCCCATTTTCCCATATACTCGATGAATGAATTTTTGATTGCAATTTGCAAATATCCGTCTATGTATTGATACACGTATCGTACAATATCATATTCCCATCGATCCAAATGAACTACGGTTACAGAATTCTTTGGAAAATTATAAACCTTTTAGGGCCTTCGTCCTGATTGCCATAACTCTTACCGATTATCTTTAAGGTCATTGGTAAATCGTCTACAAAGTCAATCAGATTAATAAAAATTATGGGCAATTTACTTACCGTTGCGATTCAATTTTAGGCAAATGTTGCCCCGAAAATTTCAAAAGGTTAACAGTGCGAATAAATCGGAACGGGATTTATTGGTATTTACAATAAATGCGAATTTTAAACAGTATAGCTGGAAGGTATGTCTTCGGTAGAAATGGAAATGTTAAATATTGCGACAATATTAGACTTTTGAATTGTATTTTGAACAGAAATATGGTTAGCTTGGACAAATGGGATATAAAAGGGGAATATGTTGAAGGAGTGAGACCACCACATATTTAATGTTTTCTTGGAAATTGCTTGAAGAATTCAAATATTCACCTTCCAATTGCGACGACTTTTTTTCTAACCTTTCACAGAGGACAAGAATATCATTAAAAGCTGCAACTGTTAATATTTAATTGTTACAGCTTTCAATCGTTTATTCGTAATGATAAAACTGTAGATTTAAATGGAAATACCAAACTTTCAGAATACTGATCGAATTCAGAGATCATGCAAAAAAGTTCATCATTTGGACACATCATGACCCGATGAACTTAGCTTAGAAACTTTTTTCTGTTTTTAACGCGTGGATACAGCTTCAGTATGAATGTGGGTAACATGTTCAAAGTACGAACATGGCATATACGAAGTCTTTCATGTGGATTGAGAAACTGTGGTGTGCAAGTAAAGGGAATAAAAGTTTTTAAGCTACATTTTTCGGTTGTAGATGCCTCACAATTTCACGAAAATATCTACAAAGTTAGCAAAATCAGACGTTTGTTGACAAAAAGGACACATAATGAAAGAATTGAAACGGAAATATCTAATAAATTTCCAGCGATTTTCTTCGCAATTTGCTTGTAATTTCCTAGCAAATTTTAAGTATAATTAAAAGTTCTGTTCCATAATGTGATTAAAACACTTTTTAATTGTTGGAGATTATTTTTGTGCAGACTTTTCGCTTAACTGTGACACGAATTTCCACAAAAATTTACCCTCCACAAAAGTCTGATTTTCTTTTCACAGCCAGAAACTTTTCCTCTAAGCGCACACGATCAAAAAAGGTGTCATAATAAGCAATATGTATTGGATTTATTGATTAAGTTTAACTTTCAAACACGATAGTATCAAGTCTCTGTAGTCGAATAAATTACGCTCCGCAAACAAAAACAAATGACGTACGAAACTAACGTTCCGTTTTCGTTGAGGGTAAAGCAAAAAGAAAATAGTTTTCAAGTAATATCCAACTTCTACATTAATTGTTCTTCAAAAACCTATAGATTTTATTTCACCCTCCCCAACAATCCAAAGCGGATAAGGTATTGGAATTATATCACATGCTAAACTAATCCCAAAGAACCGATTTATATTCATTCCATAAAGTACCCTTCGATAACGTGAAACTTTGTTCATAATCAAATCAAAGTTCTTAACATTTTATTGTCAAAGAATTTAAGACAAAGCTTGAAGGAAAGATAAGACGAAATAATAATGAAAGTTGAGTGTATCAACTAATGAACTAAGGATTTGAATAGAAAATTCGAGTGGAAATTTTAACTTGGATCGCATGTCGATGTGTATAATATTACGTATACAACCTACATAATATGGACAGATACCGAGCACTCATTGAGCTCGGATTAAAGATTTTTTTTTTAATTTTTCAATGACGTAGCACCGACATCGTTACACAATTCGCTATGATTATAATACATGCCGACGCCTATACATCCCATTTTATATTTATAGATTTTGCTTATGTTGAAAATGACTTTCATTTGCCTATCCCGATATCGATACTGGATATTATACATTCTCCATTATCTGTTATACTGTCTGCTGATCACGATAGAAATGTTTTTCATTCTTCTTCGTTTTTCGTTGTCATTTTCGAGCAAAACATTTTAAAAGCAACAACAGGTCTGGATAGATGATACCGTATCGTTTTTCTTGTATTTACGAGGCTAAGACATAATTTATTTTGATGTTATTCCGATCAAATCATTGATGCGCCGGGGGTCGGCTGGGCTATGAGCCATGAACCATTTCAGTTATTCAAATTTATGGCGAAAATGGAGGCACATTGTTCCAGGGACTTTGGCGAACAAAATTGAATTCACAGATGATGATGATGATAAAGCAAAGTATTAACCAAACAAATGGTTTTGCTCTACGCTGTTCACAAAATGAACTAGATTCGTCCGAACATGTTTTCCAATTTACCGAAAATGAGTTTTATGGCAAGCTCTAGCCCGCTTTTATTATTGAAAAAATGGAAATGAAAATTTATAACAAAATTGATAAATTCTCATCGTGCTCAAGGTGAATCCAATCTCTTCTTTTATTCGGAACACACGAAAGAACGAAAAAATCACCATAATTCTTCATAAAGTGCATACGTTTGTCAAACGCATAAGACGTTGTGTTTTCCAGCAGCATGTATAATGGAGATTAACTTCCCATCATTTTTCTCCTTGAATGATTTTCCATTGTTTTTTACCATCTTTTATACTGTTACATGTCTTCAATTTTTCTTCTGCCACATGACATGAAGTAAAATCATTTTCGTTTCGTTTTTGTTCACATGTTTTATATAGAATATTCCTATATTGTATTATTCTTTTGCTTTATTTGTTTTCAGTTACAGTGCACAGCAAGAATACATGATTTGTATTATTCAGAGGTTAGAAAATTTATTGAAGAGGATAGACCGCAAGTGTATTTCCCTTCATTGTCGTATTTGAGTGATGAAGAGTACAATCAGAGAAACGGTGAGCATTTTCTATACATTTTTTCTATGTAAAATTAATTAAGTAATTTGTTTCAGTCGGATAAATTTAAGGGGTTGATGTGAAAATATTTGAAGAGAAAATTATTTTTTTGACGAAATTTTTAGCCCGAGCCGAAGGCAAGAGCATTAAAAAAAATAATATTTTCTCACGGGTTTTGTATTATTCAATTTTACACGCTTGAACAATGAAAGTAGTAAACTGTCAGGAATCGATGATTATAGTAATTTAAGCAACAAGTTTGGCATAAATGATTTTCTGTTCACACAACGTCATTAGACACATACTGTATGTCATACTAGGCGTAACATTTTATGTAATTCGAGGACAAACTTTTCCACTTCAATGTCACATTATTGTGCGAGAAGCAAAAATTTCTGCAAACGACATGAAAGGATTTAATGTCTTCGTCCATCCATGAATTGCATACGAAAAGCCCGTCGTTTCACTCTTGGCGTTGATGTTCGTCACTTTAAGTTTTATGGCATGTTATGATACACTTAATGCTGAGCTGCATAACAGCGTCACACTTGCTTTTTATAACTCAATGCTGTGTGTTCAAGAACTTTTTTAAAAACTGAACTATATAAAAGCTATAGATAATTTGATGGCAAGTGGTAAAAATGTGAACATTTTTCTCAATCTAAAGTTTTCAGTCGTCTAATCTAACGATGACAACAATAACGACAACAATCATTTTAGCGATGGTAGCGATAAAGACAAAATAAATATTATCTGACTCCACATCTGAATGAAGTTCAAACGATAGATAGTGGTAATGCAAATATTGTTTTGGATTTATAGAGATAGATTCAGCTCGTCCTACATAGTTCAGAGAATGACGAGCGGCGAGAGTGAGGTCGCGAAATATAATACAAATCCGATGAAAAATGACTGACAAAGCAACGAGTACCTACTTCTAACGACCAAACTGTGAAAAGTCCTTCTCCAGGCTTTTGAACATCTTTCATTTGTCAAAGTCAGATATACAACATGAGTTCGACCGTGCTTCTTACCTTTAATGTAAGGGTAAAAAAATTGATGAACTTTTACGAATTAGTTTCGATATTTTGGTTCCTATCAGACTACAGTGTAGCTGTGCCTTCAGTTGACACTTCAAGCTCCATACAGTGTTTGGCAAACATGTCAAAAAATAATTTTTACATGATAGTTTTATAGTCATTTACAAGGGATAAGAAGTTGGAAAGTACAGTTTTCATGAGAAGTTTAATGATCCGAGGCGAAGCCAAGGTCAATAAATCATACGAAAATATGACTTTCGAATCTAAATGACCAATTACTCAACGCACTGGTTTCGTTGGGTGACACATAAGACACTGTTTCATCCTGTCAAAGTTTGTTTTGCATTGTTGACTGAAATTGCGTATGTTATTATAGTGGACAAATATGCACATAACAATGGATAAAACGTCGAGTTTTTTTTTGCGAAGGTTGATGATGAGGTGGTCAATAAACACTCGAAAACGAAACTTTTCATTTTTATCCCGAGTTATATTACATGCTATGCCCAGTTAGTAGTACTTCAAACATGATATAAATATTATTTGTTCAAACATAGCACTGTCGCTTGAGAGTGCCATAGTTCAAATGTTTATTTTGACGAGTTGGCGATTGTGATCCTAAGCCGAAGGTGCATATCATTTTTATGTGTCGATGCAAACCCAAACCCAAACCCAAACTTGCTCTCCAAACTGATGCATAATGTTGGTCTTACCACACAGAGACATATAAAACCCATAACTAAAATCGGGATGAAAATGAAAAGTCTTGTTTTATTATTATTATCGGCTTCGCCTTGTTTCAACAAAATTCACACGAAAAGTAGACTTTTCAACTTTTTCCCTTGTTATGTAAACAACTACTCGGGTGAATGTGTCCTTCGCCCAAGGGCTAGAATTTCTGTCATAGATATGTGATGCACTGATGGCAGGAGCTCTTGAACAATTTCATGTTTTACCTAGTGGTGTGATATGACCTTATCGACTCTAGGGAAAACAAATACATCTACAGCAATTGTTTGATGGAATGTTACAGGCACCGGTATGCAATGCTACTTTACCATAGTTTTTTTTTAAATACGCTATGCGCCCTTGGCTTGTTGCTCGTAACAATAAATTTTTAAACGTTACAAAAAGTTCTGTTCAACTTCCACAACATTTAAATAAACAGTTAATTATAATATACAAAATCAAAACATAAAACATGTAAATTTTCGAACATAAGGTTAGCAAAACATGGGTTAATCGAGTGTATATATATATAACACACCATACCCCAGTATGGTGAATAAAAAGCACAAAATTCTATGAACCACCCATTCGTTTGCAGAAAAACAAAGTTCAAAATATAATTATCACTGAATTTAAATGTTAAAATATTAAGCGATGCGATACAGAGGAAAAAGATAAAACAAACATGAAACCATGCATTGAAATTGTACAATGCGTTGAGAGACTGAATCAATTATTTTCACATTTTTCCCGTTTTCAATCAATTTAGCAAAACCTCGGATTTTTTTTAATTTTTTTTGTTAAATCGAGAACAAACCTATTATTGAACAAAACTGAATTAAAAATATTTTTCTTTTTTTTTTCTCGCGTTAATCCGTTCACAGTCGCCGCAGCAAGCGCTTCCAGAATTATAGGACTACATCCCATGATCGCTTCTCCACTAGCAGCTCTAGTTCTGTATGTAATCACATTTTTATGATTATGATTTTACGAATCGATGAATTTAGGTGATTGTAAGATTTTTGTATAAATATATTATGGAGTATTTTTGTATGTGGCTTAGTTATAATAAATTAAATTTATGTATTTGTAGTTATGAACGTACGACATTAAAATGATTAAAAAAAATGATGATATCTCTTGTTAATAAAAACAACCATTTTGCGAAATATAATCTGATTGTTTCCTTTTATTATATCTATATACGAATACGTTACATGGCATTTCAATCGAATGGATGCAAAAATATAAAATATTTATTGATTACATAACACAACAACCCAAAAAACAAAACATATAATTGGCAGGTGGTTTTTGTGGAAAAAACGGTGAATTACTTCGCAACAATCACCTAAATGTGATGTGGCTGTTTTTTTTATTGTTTGTTTGAAATTCATACAGTTGAACTAAAACACGAACTTTGTGAACCATGTGAATGTTAAAAGTTCACAAATTATTTGTATATAATGATGTTGCTCGCTGAATAAAACACAATTATAACCCACGACACACACAGCCACCCACATAGAAAAACGGCACACCGTTTCCAAAGCCCGTTTAACATTCCTAAATAGAATGCACAATAGATGACACGGGAAAATTTGTTTTTAATTGATCGTACGTTTACGCCTTGGATTGAATATATGTCGACTGTTAATAATTGAATTAAATTATATTTCGTAAATTGAAATAGCGAAATTAATTGCTTGACTGGTGCAGTTTTCTCATTTTGCACGGTTGTCACAAAAGCTTTGCACATCAACAAACCTTTGTGTTTAATGTGACTCCGTATTGTTGTACGAAGGCAATGGAACAAAACATTTTTTTAGACATTAAATGTCCCTTCACAAAAAAGCTCATTGGCTCTTAATTCTTTGCTTACAATGTTTTACACGCAAACTCATCGCCACAAACAATTGCCTCATTGCACGGCATAACTCAAAAAGAAACATGGGTTCGTGTTGAAAGAGATCAATAGAAAAATTGATCAGAAAGTCGTAACAATTCCCCTGTTGTAGGAGCCGCACCATCGAGCAATATGAGTTTGGTTACATGTGCATATGTGGGTAATTTTAAAGGGCACACATTGTGCAGTGTCTCACTCAGCCTGTGCCTTTATAAGACATTAAGGCTAATACACAGTTGGTGAAAAATGCATGAAAAATGATGTTCGTACCACAAGCTGCAAAATGCGTGAAAAACGTGTTTAATACGAACTGTGTACACATCTTTACGTCTGGTGTACAAGGAAGTAATTATCATTATGTGGCATAAGCAGGTAGTTATACAGAGCCAGGTCCTTTAGGTAATGTGTGAGAATTTTCGCTATGACGTGTGACCGACCTTTTCTTCGCAGTTTTACTTTTCATATCACTGTGTGAACAACTCACTTACACCGATTTTTTACACAGCTTTTCTGTTATCAAACTAATTTGAAAAGTTTACTGAACGTTTGCAGCACGTCACATTGGGTGTTTTTATCACATTTCGCATTTAGTGTCAAACCTCACCCCATGTCGGAACAATTTCGTTTACATTTCTGTTCGAAATTTTCGTTTTTGTCGTAAACAATTAGATAGAATTACTTATTGCAAAATTGGAGATTCGAAAATGATTGAACTGTGAGTGAGGTAGAATTACAATCTTTTTATAGAGAAAATCAAAATCATCGAATCGGAAGCTCATACAATTCGAGTCTAAGCACATTCCCTTTTCGATACAGTAAACATCCGCCCATTTATTTTTTGTACCTTCAATACCGTTCTTCTACAAAGAATACATTTCTTGTGTTGGAAGCGTATTTTCCTTCCTACAGAATGTATTTCTATTAATTCGTAGCATTAAAATTATTCCTTTTGAACCGAACGCCGCATAAATCTTCCCAGTGAAATTAAATTTCATTCAGAAAAGCTTATTGCTAAAGCGTAAAACAGAAGTGAAACTCAATAATGTTTGGCGAAACATCTGTGTGGGTTTCCGACACTTGAATAGCTTAATATAATAACGTCCATCATTTCGTGCAAAAATTTTTTGGTATATTTAATTTACTTAAACATCTGATGTTCGCTTCCTGTACCGAAAAGTTTTCACGCTTATTTTAACTTTTCAATTTGAAGCATTTTCGCAAATTTTGGTGCTTTCTATTTGAATTTATTGAAATTTCATTTCTCCTTTTCGACAAATTTCAATTCACATCTATCAAACCGCCAATTAAACTGTGACAAGTGAAACTTTTCTTCTCATCAAATGTGTTCGTCTTCATCTGCTTCTTTCTTCCTTTATTTTTTTGTATCTCAAAGCTTCTGGTACTAAAAACACTTTTTACATAATACACTGTGTCGTGTATATGATTATGTTTTATATCCTCTTTTAATGAAGTAATATTGTCGCCATCATTATACGTGTTTTACAAACATTCACAATCTCTCAGTACACATTACTGTGCTCATAGCGATGAAAATATTACAGAAATATTTACGTTAATATACCTACGTTATATAGGAGAAAAAAAAAACAGAGAAGACTCGTCGTCGAGCACGATGGTAAGTATGTATTCATCCATGAACAATATAATATTTTATTGTCTGCCCCATGCGAAAGTTGATCATTACATATCAATTTGCGCCCGCAAAAATGACTCATTACAAGGTGGGAAATTTGGGATAGTCCTACCCACTGCGAAAGTTGAATTTGGTCTTTGCCGAAAATAAAAAGTAAAATGTCTTCGTGGAACTGTTCAATCAACTTTGTTTATTTTTCACAAATTTCTTACACTTTTGCTTACATTACACACAATTTTCAATGGGTCATTGAAAAATTTATAGTCAAAATAAAAAATCAAGAAAATTATTGCACAAACTATGCGTCTTCATGTTCTGCGAAAAACAATTCAATGTCAACATGTCACTAACACAATAATAATGAGTATTGTTTTGATATTCTGTCGTGTTTTCGGGATATTTTTTTATAGACGTGTGAGCCGATTTCTTCGATATTGACACTTGAGATGCACTGTGGAAAGCGTGATTTTCATATGAAAAAAGAGCACGAGCAATGATTACGATTTTCTCATTTTTTCATATATTTCTGACGTATCGTGATCTTTGCTAAATGGTGTTGCCAGCTTGCACCTCCAATACATTCGTTTGAAAACGTTTGGTCACAACAACAGATTTATTTTGTCGGTTCCGTTTAAATTTTCCTGTGTGGGCTGGCAATAAAATAGAATACAGTGTAGGTATGTTGCGAAACGATACCTTAATTCGGAAACAATTTTGAGATACTCTTAAACTCACTCGTGTGTTGTTGAGCAACTTTCTTCGGTAACTGTTAGTTTCGACAAGTGTAATTAGATACCTTCGGCTCGGATATGTAAACTCTACACTTGCTTAACTAACAGTTACAGCAGCTTGTTGCTCAACAACACACTTGTGAGGTTGCTCTTATCTCAAATTTGTTCCCTCATGTAATGAATCATTTTCGCAGCATGCACTGCAACCTACTATTCCGAAAGTACTATACTCATGAATTTATGGAAGAAGTTGTATGCTAAATATAAAAAAATGTTCAAGCTTTATTACAGCATCCAGGTAAGGCGAGAAGTATGTTATTGTGGTTTTCAATTGGTAAACCCAGAAAATGTTTTTAAAAAAATATTTGCGGTTCTTGTGACGTGAATGTTTATTCTGTAATCAAAAAGCAATGCTAGTGCTAACGTAAAAAAATTCCTCCGGATTTCGATCTTTTTTTTGTAATTATGAGGAATTTCCAACAATAATTTGAAATATGTTCAAACTTTTGAATGAAATACAATACCTTATTCACGAGAAACTATAACGAACCGAGGAACTTTCATTTCATTACAATTTTTAAATTAAATTTCTATATGTAATGACCACGCTAATGGTCAATTAGCGTGGTCATTACATATAGAAGGTAGATTCAAAAAATTGGAAATAAATTGGATCAGAGCTAGGCAAAGGCAATATCTTCAACATTTTAACATCCGTAAAATCTGCAGCGCATCTCGTATTCAAATAAAATAGTTTTTGAAACACAACCTTTTATTTCATTCGTCTAACAACACTTCAATATTATCAATTCTTATTTTTCTCATTGCTGTCGATAACAGATGATAACTCTTTGTTCCACAACTTTTTTGAGAAAGCAACTACAGCCTTTCGTAACGTGGAGAATCCTAATCAGGGACTATTTTTGAGAATTTTTTTTCCATATTTTCCTCAATTTTGCATATACCCTTAATTTTCCTTAATTTTTTTATTTGTATTTGGCAGAACTTTCGTTGCGCAGCGGGCGCTTTTCGAAATAATTTTAAAAAAATAGGTTTTTTCATAGATTTCCATACGTGAATATTGTTTGTGGACACAAAAAAAAACACTTTTTGTATACAGAGACACCAATGGGAAGCCAATAGATTTGGTTTAACACCGACTTTAAACACGTTCTGACAGTGCCTATATTCGCGAAAATATTTTCACAAATTTTCTCAAATTTCCACTAGTTTCTCAAATTTTCGTGAATTTTCACAAAAAGTTCATTCGGTCACAATTTGTGCTCGTTCCTTCCAATCATTTGCTCATATTTCCCTACATTAGCTTCAATGCCGAATGAAGCCTGTCCCACCATTCGCCCTTGTTGTTTCCCCCTCTGATCACAGAGCAACCAATCCTGTAAATGAAATTACGAAGCTCAATAAACGAAATCGGAATTGGGTAATAGTGAAGTCTATCTTACCTTTATATAGGATGAGTCTAGCTAGGGTTTCCCTTTTTTGATGCCAACCGCTAGAGCATCTCTTTTCGGCCTGCATGTCCTATTTTGTCACTTTTTTTGTTGCTGCTAACTTGCGAACGTTGAATAATGAAATTCTAGCAGCGAAAATCTGATAAAATTATCACTGCGCGGCATTCATTGTAATCTCTCAATTTATTTCTCTATCTTATAGATGAGTACGCAGTTCGTGAAAAATTCATGAAAAATGATGTTTGGTCCACAAGTAGCAAAATGCGTGAAAAATGTGTTTAATCACAGTCCAAAGTTAATAATTTACATTTTATTGGAATACAAACTATACGCTATTGGTATACCTTTGGCGAAAATAATTACCAATAGAGCTGAGTTTGTTTCCTAATAAAATGTAATTTGTTCACTTTGGACTGCGATGTACACATTTTGCAACTTGTGGTACGAACATCGTTTTTCATGCTTTTCATATGTCAGCTGTGTATTAGCCTTAAATTCAAAAGATTGACGTCTCTGAAATTCGAGAATGACGGATGGTTCGAATAAGTTCGAAATCATGATCATCGATCATAGAAACCTGTCACAAACGGCTATTCATCTGTTATCGATAACGAAGACAAAAAAAATGACAAGCTCTGGGTAATATGGTCATTTATATAGTAAAATGAATGTTAAAAAAAATTGCAAAAGTACAAGATTAGAAATCAGCAGATTAAAAATACTTTTATCGATGAAAGTAATAGACCCGATAATACTACTGGTCATTTGATTGCCGTCTGTAACAGGTTAAAGGTGAGTGATTCGTGAACATAGTGAATGTGATGAGGAAGGAGATAAATTTACCTTTAGCAATTGTTCACAGATTTCCCAAAAGCACCGACAAAACACCGGCTTCTTACCTTTAATGTAAGGGTAAAAAAATTGATGAACTTTTACGAATTAGTTTCGATATTTTGGTTCCTATCAGACTACAGTGTAGCTGTGCCTTCAGTTGACACTTCAAGCTCCATACAGTGTTTGGCAAACATGTCAAAAAATAATTTTTACATGATAGTTTTATAGTCATTTACAAGGGATAAGAAGTTGGAAAGTACAGTTTTCATGAGAAGTTTAATGATCCGAGGCGAAGCCAAGGTCAATAAATCATACGAAAATATGACTTTCGAATCTAAATGACCAATTACTCAACGCACTGGTTTCGTTGGGTGACAAATAAGACACTGTTTCATCCTGTCAAAGTTTGTTTTGCATTGTTGACTGAAATTGCGTATGTTATTATAGTGGACAAATATGCACATAACAATGGATAAAACGTCGAGTTTTTTTTTGCGAAGGTTGATGATGAGGTGGTCAATAAACACTCGAAAACGAAACTTTTCATTTTTATCCCGAGTTATATTACATGCTATGCCCAGTTAGTAGTACTTCAAACATGATATAAATATTATTTGTTCAAACATAGCACTGTCGCTTGAGAGTGCCATAGTTCAAATGTTTATTTTGACGAGTTGGCGATTGTGATCCTAAGCCGAAGGTGCATATCATTTTTATGTGTCGATGCAAACCCAAACCCAAACCCAAACTTGCTCTCCAAACTGATGCATAATGTTGGTCTTACCACACAGAGACATATAAAACCCATAACTAAAATCGGGATGAAAATGAAAAGTCTTGTTTTATTATTATTATCGGCTTCGCCTTGTTTCAACAAAATTCACACGAAAAGTAGACTTTTCAACTTTTTCCCTTGTTATGTAAACAACTACTCGGGTGAATGTGTCCTTCGCCCAAGGGCTAGAATTTCTGTCATAGATATGTGATGCACTGATGGCAGGAGCTCTTGAACAATTTCATGTTTTACCTAGTGGTGTGATATGACCTTATCGACTCTAGGGAAAACAAATACATCTACAGCAATTGTTTGATGGAATGTTACAGGCACCGGTATGCAATGCTACTTTACCATAGTTTTTTTTTTAAATACGCTATGCGCCCTTGGCTTGTTGCTCGTAACAATAAATTTTTAAACGTTACAAAAAGTTCTGTTCAACTTCCACAACATTTAAATAAACAGTTAATTATAATATACAAAATCAAAACATAAAACATGTAAATTTTCGAACATAAGGTTAGCAAAACATGGGTTAATCGAGTGTATATATATATAACACACCATACCCCAGTATGGTGAATAAAAAGCACAAAATTCTATGAACCACCCATTCGTTTGCAGAAAAACAAAGTTCAAAATATAATTATCACTGAATTTAAATGTTAAAATATTAAGCGATGCGATACAGAGGAAAAAGATAAAACAAACATGAAACCATGCATTGAAATTGTACAATGCGTTGAGAGACTGAATCAATTATTTTCACATTTTTCCCGTTTTCAATCAATTTAGCAAAACCTCGGATTTTTTTTAATTTTTTTTGTTAAATCGAGAACAAACCTATTATTGAACAAAACTGAATTAAAAATATTTTTCTTTTTTTTTTCTCGCGTTAATCCGTTCACAGTCGCCGCAGCAAGCGCTTCCAGAATTATAGGACTACATCCCATGATCGCTTCTCCACTAGCAGCTCTAGTTCTGTATGTAATCACATTTTTATGATTATGATTTTACGAATCGATGAATTTAGGTGATTGTAAGATTTTTGTATAAATATATTATGGAGTATTTTTGTATGTGGCTTAGTTATAATAAATTAAATTTATGTATTTGTAGTTATGAACGTACGACATTAAAATGATTAAAAAAAATGATGATATCTCTTGTTAATAAAAACAACCATTTTGCGAAATATAATCTGATTGTTTCCTTTTATTATATTTATATACGAATACGTTACATGGCATTTCAATCGAATGGATGCAAAAATATAAAATATTTATTGATTACATAACACAACAACCCAAAAAACAAAACATATAATTGGCAGGTGGTTTTTGTGGAAAAAACGGTGAATTACTTCGCAACAATCACCTAAATGTGATGTGGCTGTTTTTTTTATTGTTTGTTTGAAATTCATACAGTTGAACTAAAACACGAACTTTGTGAACCATGTGAATGTTAAAAGTTCACAAATTATTTGTATATAATGATGTTGCTCGCTGAATAAAACACAATTATAACCCACGACACACACAGCCACCCACATAGAAAAACGGCACACCGTTTCCAAAGCCCGTTTAACATTCCTAAATAGAATGCACAATAGATGACACGGGAAAATTTGTTTTTAATTGATCGTACGTTTACGCCTTGGATTGAATATATGTCGACTGTTAATAATTGAATTAAATTATATTTCGTAAATTGAAATAGCGAAATTAATTGCTTGACTGGTGCAGTTTTCTCATTTTGCACGGTTGTCACAAAAGCTTTGCACATCAACAAACCTTTGTGTTTAATGTGACTCCGTATTGTTGTACGAAGGCAATGGAACAAAACATTTTTTTAGACATTAAATGTCCCTTCACAAAAAAGCTCATTGGCTCTTAATTCTTTGCTTACAATGTTTTACACGCAAACTCATCGCCACAAACAATTGCCTCATTGCACGGCATAACTCAAAAAGAAACATGGGTTCGTGTTGAAAGAGATCAATAGAAAAATTGATCAGAAAGTCGTAACAATTCCCCTGTTGTAGGAGCCGCACCATCGAGCAATATGAGTTTGGTTACATGTGCATATGTGGGTAATTTTAAAGGGCACACATTGTGCAGTGTCTCACTCAGCCTGTGCCTTTATAAGACATTAAGGCTAATACACAGTTGGTGAAAAATGCATGAAAAATGATGTTCGTACCACAAGCTGCAAAATGCGTGAAAAACGTGTTTAATACGAACTGTGTACACATCTTTACGTCTGGTGTACAAGGAAGTAATTATCATTATGTGGCATAAGCAGGTAGTTATACAGAGCCAGGTCCTTTAGGTAATGTGTGAGAATTTTCGCTATGACGTGTGACCGACCTTTTCTTCGCAGTTTTACTTTTCATATCACTGTGTGAACAACTCACTTACACCGATTTTTTACACAGCTTTTCTGTTATCAAACTAATTTGAAAAGTTTACTGAACGTTTGCAGCACGTCACATTGGGTGTTTTTATCACATTTCGCATTTAGTGTCAAACCTCACCCCATGTCGGAACAATTTCGTTTACATTTCTGTTCGAAATTTTCGTTTTTGTCGTAAACAATTAGATAGAATTACTTATTGCAAAATTGGAGATTCGAAAATGATTGAACTGTGAGTGAGGTAGAATTACAATCTTTTTATAGAGAAAATCAAAATCATCGAATCGGAAGCTCATACAATTCGAGTCTAAGCACATTCCCTTTTCGATACAGTAAACATCCGCCCATTTATTTTTTGTACCTTCAATACCGTTCTTCTACAAAGAATACATTTCTTGTGTTGGAAGCGTATTTTCCTTCCTACAGAATGTATTTCTATTAATTCGTAGCATTAAAATTATTCCTTTTGAACCGAACGCCGCATAAATCTTCCCAGTGAAATTAAATTTCATTCAGAAAAGCTTATTGCTAAAGCGTAAAACAGAAGTGAAACTCAATAATGTTTGGCGAAACATCTGTGTGGGTTTCCGACACTTGAATAGCTTAATATAATAACGTCCATCATTTCGTGCAAAAATTTTTTGGTATATTTAATTTACTTAAACATCTGATGTTCGCTTCCTGTACCGAAAAGTTTTCACGCTTATTTTAACTTTTCAATTTGAAGCATTTTCGCAAATTTTGGTGCTTTCTATTTGAATTTATTGAAATTTCATTTCTCCTTTTCGACAAATTTCAATTCACATCTATCAAACCGCCAATTAAACTGTGACAAGTGAAACTTTTCTTCTCATCAAATGTGTTCGTCTTCATCTGCTTCTTTCTTCCTTTATTTTTTTGTATCTCAAAGCTTCTGGTACTAAAAACACTTTTTACATAATACACTGTGTCGTGTATATGATTATGTTTTATATCCTCTTTTAATGAAGTAATATTGTCGCCATCATTATACGTGTTTTACAAACATTCACAATCTCTCAGTACACATTACTGTGCTCATAGCGATGAAAATATTACAGAAATATTTACGTTAATATACCTACGTTATATAGAAGAAAAAAAAAACAGAGAAGACTCGTCGTCGAGCACGATGGTAAGTATGTATTCATCCATGAACAATATAATATTTTATTGCCTGCCCCATGCGAAAGTTGATCATTACATATCAATTTGCGCCCGCAAAAATGACTCATTACAAGGTGGGAAATTTGGGATAGTCCTACCCACTGCGAAAGTTGAATTTGGTCTTTGCCGAAAATAAAAAGTAAAATGTCTTCGTGGAACTGTTCAATCAACTTTGTTTATTTTTCACAAATTTCTTACACTTTTGCTTACATTACACACAATTTTCAATGGGTCATTGAAAAATTTATAGTCAAAATAAAAAATCAAGAAAATTATTGCACAAACTATGCGTCTTCATGTTCTGCGAAAAACAATTCAATGTCAACATGTCACTAACACAATAATAATGAGTATTGTTTTGATATTCTGTCGTGTTTTCGGGATATTTTTTTATAGACGTGTGAGCCGATTTCTTCGATATTGACACTTGAGATGCACTGTGGAAAGCGTGATTTTCATATGAAAAAAGAGCACGAGCAATGATTACGATTTTCTCATTTTTTCATATATTTCTGACGTATCGTGATCTTTGCTAAATGGTGTTGCCAGCTTGCACCTCCAATACATTCGTTTGAAAACGTTTGGTCACAACAACAGATTTATTTTGTCGGTTCCGTTTAAATTTTCCTGTGTGGGCTGGCAATAAAATAGAATACAGTGTAGGTATGTTGCGAAACGATACCTTAATTCGGAAACAATTTTGAGATACTCTTAAACTCACTCGTGTGTTGTTGAGCAACTTTCTTCGGTAACTGTTAGTTTCGACAAGTGTAATTAGATACCTTCGGCTCGGATATGTAAACTCTACACTTGCTTAACTAACAGTTACAGCAGCTTGTTGCTCAACAACACACTTGTGAGGTTGCTCTTATCTCAAATTTGTTCCCTCATGTAATGAATCATTTTCGCAGCATGCACTGCAACCTACTATTCCGAAAGTACTATACTCATGAATTTATGGAAGAAGTTGTATGCTAAATATAAAAAAATGTTCAAGCTTTATTACAGCATCCAGGTAAGGCGAGAAGTATGTTATTGTGGTTTTCAATTGGTAAACCCAGAAAATGTTTTTAAAAAAATATTTGCGGTTCTTGTGACGTGAATGTTTATTCTGTAATCAAAAAGCAATGCTAGTGCTAACGTAAAAAAATTCCTCCGGATTTCGATCTTTTTTTTGTAATTATGAGGAATTTCCAACAATAATTTGAAATATGTTCAAACTTTTGAATGAAATACAATACCTTATTCACGAGAAACTATAACGAACCGAGGAACTTTCATTTCATTACAATTTTTAAATTAAATTTCTATATGTAATGACCACGCTAATGGTCAATTAGCGTGGTCATTACATATAGAAGGTAGATTCAAAAAATTGGAAATAAATTGGATCAGAGCTAGGCAAAGGCAATATCTTCAACATTTTAACATCCGTAAAATCTGCAGCGCATCTCGTATTCAAATAAAATAGTTTTTGAAACACAACCTTTTATTTCATTCGTCTAACAACACTTCAATATTATCAATTCTTATTTTTCTCATTGCTGTCGATAACAGATGATAACTCTTTGTTCCACAACTTTTTTGAGAAAGCAACTACAGCCTTTCGTAACGTGGAGAATCCTAATCAGGGACTATTTTTGAGAATTTTTTTTCCATATTTTCCTCAATTTTGCATATACCCTTAATTTTCCTTAATTTTTTTATTTGTATTTGGCAGAACTTTCGTTGCGCAGCGGGCGCTTTTCGAAATAATTTTAAAAAAATAGGTTTTTTCATAGATTTCCATACGTGAATATTGTTTGTGGACACAAAAAAAAACACTTTTTGTATACAGAGACACCAATGGGAAGCCAATAGATTTGGTTTAACACCGACTTTAACACATTCAAAATAATTGCGGCTTGTCAACTTTCGGCACCCTGGACTTTACTTAAATAGTCGTGGAATGTCTCCAAATAAATTTCTAAAAATCTAGAATTCAGTTTTGGATTTTTGGAAATTTATTTGGAGGCATTCCACGACTATTTAAGTAAAGTCCAGGGTGCCGAAAGTTGACAAGCCGCAATTAATTTCAATGTGTTAAACACGTTCTGACAGTGCCTATATTCGCGAAAATATTTTCACAAATTTTCTCAAATTTCCACTAGTTTCTCAAATTTTCGTGAATTTTCACAAAAAGTTCATTCGGTCACAATTTGTGCTCGTTCCTTCCAATCATTTGCTCATATTTCCCTACATTAGCTTCAATGCCGAATGAAGCCTGTCCCACCATTCGCCCTTGTTGTTTCCCCCTCTGATCACAGAGCAACCAATCCTGTAAATGAAATTACGAAGCTCAATAAACGAAATCGGAATTGGGTAATAGTGAAGTCTATCTTACCTTTATATAGGATGAGTCTAGCTAGGGTTTCCCTTTTTTGATGCCAACCGCTAGAGCATCTCTTTTCGGCCTGCATGTCCTATTTTGTCACTTTTTTTGTTGCTGCTAACTTGCGAACGTTGAATAATGAAATTCTAGCAGCGAAAATCTGATAAAATTATCACTGCGCGGCATTCATTGTAATCTCTCAATTTATTTCTCTATCTTATAGATGAGTACGCAGTTCGTGAAAAATTCATGAAAAATGATGTTTGGTCCACAAGTAGCAAAATGCGTGAAAAATGTGTTTAATCACAGTCCAAAGTTAATAATTTACATTTTATTGGAATACAAACTATACGCTATTGGTATACCTTTGGCGAAAATAATTACCAATAGAGCTGAGTTTGTTTCCTAATAAAATGTAATTTGTTCACTTTGGACTGCGATGTACACATTTTGCAACTTGTGGTACGAACATCGTTTTTCATGCTTTTCATATGTCAGCTGTGTATTAGCCTTAAATTCAAAAGATTGACGTCTCTGAAATTCGAGAATGACGGATGGTTCGAATAAGTTCGAAATCATGATCATCGATCATAGAAACCTGTCACAAACGGCTATTCATCTGTTATCGATAACGAAGACAAAAAAAATGACAAGCTCTGGGTAATATGGTCATTTATATAGTAAAATGAATGTTAAAAAAAATTGCAAAAGTACAAGATTAGAAATCAGCAGATTAAAAATACTTTTATCGATGAAAGTAATAGACCCGATAATACTACTGGTCATTTGATTGCCGTCTGTAACAGGTTAAAGGTGAGTGATTCGTGAACATAGTGAATGTGATGAGGAAGGAGATAAATTTACCTTTAGCAATTGTTCACAGATTTCCCAAAAGCACCGACAAAAGACGACATTACGAAAGCTGCCATTTATTTTCAAGCAAATCTAGTTTTTCGCGCTGACTTAGTTGAGAAGAAAGAAGACAAGTACTTTTTGTCTGTCCAATTCTAACTGTATTACTTAAACGATGTGAGATGTTTCCAAAATAGGTAAATGTTGATTTATTCCTTCGATTACATAAAAATGTACCGTCACAAAAAACTTTGTCACAAATCGTGGGTATTGAAAGAAACTTTCCCAAAGCTTGCACGAGAAAATGAAACAATTTATTTCCTTTTCGGTTGAATTCAATTCACATAAAAAACCTGACGTCACAAAGCAAAATCATGAGCTCACCTCATCTCATGGGGTTGTCTTTATTCGTTACGAAATTTATTTGATCACTTCACTCGTTTATATTTACGATAAATTCTTAATCTGGATTTTTCTATCCCAGGAGAACATCCTCAAGTGAAATTCATTTATATTAAGGCCTGGCATTTGCAAATTATTTATTTGTTATTTCAACTAGTGTGAGGCAAAACGGAATAATCACACACAAAATTTCAATTACCGAGTGCAAAGCTAACCAGATAATGGAAAAAAGTCAAACTTTCCATTAGAAATGAAAAAAATTGCAAAATCAATTCATTGGTGTTGCGGGAAACCTTCACAATCGATAAACATTTCATCGTGCGAAAAGCACAAAATCGGTAATTGAGAAATGAGTTTTTAGAATTTGTTTGCTAGTGGAACAAAATTAGTCGTCCTTCACAAATAACATCCCACCTCAAGAGTTATGGCGTTCCAATCGTTGATAAAATTATATGCAACGGAGTGTACAAATATTGATTTGATCGACATGATCGAAACACGGGTTTGAATAAAAAGAAAACGGAGATCACTTTCTAGTTTATTTGAATTTGTTGATTATTTTCTTACGCTGTCCTTCCTTGAGCTTTGGACGAGATGTTATTGAGATGTGACCTAATTTCTGTTTGTTTATTTTATATCACACACACAAAAAATTGGAAATTAAATTTCCACAGTTGTGCTTTCACATAATATGCCACGTATATCCGTGAAACGAATGTGAGCTGCAGAATTGGACAAATTGGACGTTTAACATTATTATAGGAATTTCAGAAACATCTTATTGGATATTCATAGACAATGTTATGGGTTTCAGAATGTTCCAAGCACACAATAAATATGCTACACTGGCAGGGCTACATTAACCATTCAGCGTCACCTAAAAATGTTCCATTTAAAAAAATTCTCGCTGAATTCAATTTTAAGAAACTCAGTGCTTAAACAATGGCTTGTTGATTGTAAAATTTATTTTATAAAGTTGTAGGTCTTTTGTCGGTAAAAATGAGGTAAGTTCGACTGGATAAACTTAAAAAAAAGTCTGAGAAAGAAAATAAGGGAAAAAAATCTGATGTCCTGTTTTCAACCGAACAGACAAACGAAAAAGCGATTTGACTCAGTCAGTTTTCTTCTAGTTTTACCAACATACCACCGAAATACCAAGTGTATGTCAAATTCAACTTGATTAATGTGGACGAAATTAAGATTTTCCCTTTTGTCTCGCTTTAGTTTGTCAAATGACTTTTTTTTTAGAAAACCAGTGAACATTACGATACGAATCAACTTTCGCTGACAATATGTTAAATGTCAAGTGGTACCGCAGGGTACACGAAATAAAGAACTTTTGAATTAAAACGAAAAAGAAACCAATTTACAATCTATACCCAGTGCAACCGAAGAGTTTACAGGTCGTTTTCCAAATATCTTCAGGTCTGTACTTCGTACATTTCCCAATAGACTTTCTTGCCAAAAAAGAACAGACGATAATAATTTCTCTTCGGGTGACCCTTCTCCGAAACGAAGATAAAAAAAAAACATCTTTGTCGTTCGGACAAATAATAAATGTCGCGCCAAATAAAATTAATAAATTGTACGACCTCAGTTACGAGAGTCGTCTATAAATGGCGGCACGAAATTGATTTACCCAAAACAATAATCAAATGAAGTCTTTTGCTGGTGATTTGTAAACAAAATTTCATATGGGTAACGACTGAACATTTTATGATCCGAGTACTGATTTCGAAATTACATTTCCTGTCATACTTTGATGAGGGTGAAGTTCGTTCCTTTTCTCTGAATGCGATTGTTCGTGGAAATAAAATAACCACAAAGAGGATCTCTCTTTATTTCGGATAAAACATTCCGATCGGATGTAATTGATACGGTCAAGGAGAATATAATATCCGTTGATTTATTATAACGTTTTTGGACGGCAAAAGTTAAAGTGCATAATTCAAAGAGCAAGTTCATAAATGTAGAACCGAAAGAGAGGGGAGAGGAGAAAAAAAAACAAAAAAATTTACATGATAATAGCCCATAGAATTATAGACGATTTCCCATCGGCATTCTTGTTCTTTTATTTTCAAGAGATGGCATTCATTGATTTGAAATTTATTATTGATGAGTTTGGTTTTCGGATAAAAATAGATTTTCATCGTATAAGGATTTTACTTTCACTATCAATATATGTATATAGAGTTACCGAAAAGAATAAAAGACATTCCCACTTGAGGAATGAATAAAAAAAAACATTTTTCGTTATATCGACGAGGCGAGCGACATAATGACGCCCAAGTCTTTACTGTAGTCCCTTCTTCGAAGCGAAGAAAAAAAAATTATTCGCAAAATCAAAAGGAAAGTTTTTATGATTCACATATTTTTCATCTTTATATGATGTTTTTCCTATAAGTTTTCGATTGAGTTGTTGTGATTTGATGGATTGGCTTTATTATTGGAGAAAATGTTTTTGATCATTTCATTAATAATTTTTTTTTTACGTATTCGTATCAATTTTTTTTATTTATTTATTTTTTCCTTCCTCGCTCGTATACATTTTTTTTGTTTGGGCAATTTATGTTCGTATCATTCAATGATTTCTTCAATTCTGCTTTCAGGCATTCGTCGACTGATTGATTTCGTACGTGAAAGAAGAATCAAATGAGAACAAAAACGGTTAAGATTTATAGCCATAGTTTTCCCTCTCCGGATTAAACGCAATATAATCACAGTTATAAAACAAGAAATGTTTGCACAGAAAAAAAGAAATGAATCACATCGGTTAGTAACCTGGGGACACAAATTATGGTGGATTTCTTTCGTTTTGATTGTAATGGTATTCAGCCATTTAGGGAAAATGAAAATTAGTCGAAATTAGTGTAATATCATTTTTGTCCGGGACCTGAAAGTTTGCCGAATTTGATTTTATTATGATCCTGATTCGATTTGCTCAATTTAATCATTTGATACACATGCAAGAATCGTAGAAGTTGAAATTTTTATTGATTTGACTTTGTCATAAAATCCATAATTTATACACCCGCACTGGGTGACTTTTTTTATTGGCAAAGAACGTCGTTAATGCTCTTTTATAATTGACTCACACAATTAAATTCAACTGTGACCCAAAGTAGTAAAAAGATTGGTGTAGTCTTTATGCGCCCACTTGTCAACCTCTTTCCTGTCTAGACGTTCGCGTCAGCTAGTCCTTTCTTTACCTATCATATCCTTTATCTTTATACATGATAAATAGACCAGGGAGTATTTTTGGTAAAATATTTTCGTAGATGCTATTGGCAGGCCATTTCACCTGCAAATAGCTATAGTCTTTGTAAAAGGAAAAATGCTGATAGCCTGTGTAAAGGAGAAAATGATATCGGCAGGCGCCTGACAATAGCCTCTGTAAAAGGGAAAACACATTCGCAGGCAAGTTCGCCTGCCAATATCATTTTGTGCGCCTGGGAATAGTCACTACGAAATATTTTCTTGAATTTTCCTTAGTTTTACCACATTTTTCCAAATTTTCCAAAAAAATGTATATTTGGGAAAATTAAGGAAAGTTTGGAAAAATTTAGGAAAATATGAGAAAATGCTTTGTCAAAAATAGTCCCTGGTATTGGCCCATCTGTTTCTCATATATAAAATATGAAGAAATTTAGGAAAATGTTTTCCCATAAATGGAACCTGGTCGATATGAGCAATTTCGACAGTTTGAAGTATTGACAAATTATACGGATATAATTAGGAAAAAAAACTGTTTAGGCAGGGCACCTAATAAATTAATCTAGTACACAAACTTGTACACAAAAATGTATGGAACATTTTTTTTTAAATGAATGAAGTGCATGCTTTTGAATAACCCCTGAGAAGCGTACTTTGTGAATGGCCCTTTACGTATGAAGACGTATGCCTATGCAGACACATCAGAATAATTATACGGTTAAATGAGGGCAAACAATTGGAAATAGGAAACGAAAGCAAAGTTTTTCGGCTAGACCGAGAGAGGGACGCGAATAGCCCAATTTGGAATTTCCTATGTTTCCCCGAGTTGAACACTACGCTTAGATAACTAATAGTAGATAACTATACCAGGGAAGTAGTTTGGTATCTCGTATCCAGATAAGTAAAGGTATCCGAGAGCTTCAGCCAAGGCACCTTTTCTCACCGTGATTAGCAATATCATATTATTTCCTGTGTGCAGTGTGCTATTTTTCACAATGCAGGCGAGAAAATACTCATTTACATTCAGCATGCGGTAAAGCACACTTTGCATCACTGTTTGTGACTGTGAAAAGGTGTTTGTTTAGCTAGTGTCGAAATATCGCGATGTTGTCGCTCATTTCCGACACACTATAAACCAAACGTTGTTCCTAACTTATGCTAAGAGTTTTTTTTAGCGAACTCGAACCTCTCGTTCGCTGAAAAAGCCTCTAAGCATGCGTTAGGAAAACGTGGGGGAAAAAATTAGTAGGAAATTTCATTATCTCGTGTAACAACACCCAATTAATGAAATTTCCAATTAACAAATAACTATTACTATACGAGCTAGGTAAAAGTAGGAAATGGCCACATTTTCTCCCTAGCCTAGTACAATAAAACACTTTACGGATTCCTATGTCCTACCTACAGCGGACAAAAGCAAAGGATGATCTCCGGATTTATTAGGCGAGCCGAATACGATAAATGCATCACCACAAGGCAGAAAGTTCTAAACTATTACGTAAGTCATTTAATCACATACGTTCGGATGTCAAAATTTTCACCTAGAAGAATAAAATTCAAAAATTGCACTTCAGGTCTATGTTGTTGTCTCGTTTTCGCTTATCACATACGCGCGGTGTTCGGCTGTCAAAATTGCTTAACTAGAAGAATAATTCAAAAATTACACTTCAGGTCTATGTTGTTGTCTCGTTTTCGCTTGAATATATATTACTCACTGACACCCCGGAAAATGAGGTTTAACGCTCATGTCAATGAAGTAATGATTCATTTCCCGATGACTTAGCGAACTTATATAGCAAAATATATGATAAAACTGAAGAAGTGAAAGATTTTATGTAAATTATGTTGAGATTTCACACAACAAAGGAAGTAGTAGACTCGATCCGATTGTTAGATTGCCGTTTGCAAAAGTAAAGTAAAATTTACGAATCTGCCCCCAATGTTACATTGAAAGACTAGTGCAACGACAATTAGAATGTTGAGCTTCGAAATGAACATTTCAATTTCTCTGTAATTTTCACATCAAACGAGGTAAAATTGCAATTTTTTAATGAAAATTGTTGAACAGAAGGTATAAGCGAGCAATTAGTTGCAAAACAAAATATATAAATAACTGTCTATATGCAATGCATACCACTGACGACGATTTACCACTGAATTTGTTTGCTTGTATTGCAGATAATCCATGTTGAGAGCTCCGAAGCGTTTAAATGATACAACCGAACTATGTTAAACTTACCACATAGCTTCTTTTATAATCGTATAAATGCGAAACGACCGTTTCACCGAAAAGCGATTAAGTTTGCAAACATTTTCCATGCAACAATCGTACAAGTCAAGCGTTTTCTTATAACTATAAATAGCAGAGTATTTCTCTGGTTTTTTCCCCAAATATACTGAATGAGAAAACACAGACGAGTAATTTTTGTAATTAAAATTTTTGGAGCAATCTGTGTATTTTCATACAGTTGCTTCTTATTATTGTGGCTTTCTACATGATGGATCTGATTAGATTTGCCAACAGCAAGGACAAAATCATAGACCGAAAATAATTGAATAATTTTGTTTATAATTTCAATTATTTTATGTGATTATTCACCATTGTCTCATTCTCATGTAACCAAGAAACAATTGGGAGCGAAAAGTTTTCTTTTCTATTATTTTCGGTTATATGTTGTAATGTCGTAATATAATAAACTGAATTGAACTTTAAAGAGCAAATGAATGATAGGGAGTCAGACTAGACAGGAAGAAGCTTATTCAAATTTTAAGCAAACTTTTCAACATCATATGGTGTATTGTAACCAGAATTCGAATCGTTCGTCAAATATTTTGGTTTTTGCTGTGTTCACTGTTTTGGTGGTGGGTGGAAAGTTTTGTAAAACAAAATTGTGTGAGACACTTTTTTCTTTTCTCGTTTTTCTTTTCTCGGTTTTTTTTTCACATCAACTTGGTGAAGATAATGTTAAAAAATGAAGCGTTTTTAGGCAAATTATACTCAAATTATGCTTCGGTTTCTTATTTTATATGCCGAGTCACAGTAAAAGTTTTAAAGTTTACAATGTGAAGAATTTTTAACGGATCTTAAACTTTTTGTATGGGGATGGGTTTTTATCTTATTTATTGAAAGTTTTCCAATTATTGTAACATTCGCTGCTATTATAATGTTACATAAATCATTTTTGGTTAGACACTCATGATCGTGATGCGGTGGATATTATACTGATTGTAGCGTAATTAATGGAGTGGAATTAACAAAGATTTCAAAATCACATGTAGTATTTTTCCATCTGTTGCGACACATCAATGTTCGTTCATTAAAACCACAGGAGTTACTTGTTCATGTTCATCAAAAGGACGTAAACAGAAATTAAATTTGTTTCTCGGTCCCGGTTGCAGAGAACCATACTTGTTTAGGATGTGAAAATTTTCTTCAAATGGTTCAAAAACGTGAAATGTTGGAACATACCAAAGTATGGTCAATGTTAGCTACTTGAATTTTGAAATAAACTAGGAAAGTAACAATCTAATGAAATTAGGCTATGTACATTGTACAGTGCTAATTGATTGACCGTTTACATGAAACGCTTGCGTAACTAAGTGTGTCGATAAATGATGAACTGAAAACCTACGGCCCATGTCATTATCTCATTATAGTTATTTATACAACCGAGTGATAAATGCTTTTTTAGGCACTAGATGTGAAGATTGTCATTCGAGGCCGTAGGCCGAGTGTGACAATACACAACGCTTTTCGCAATAAAGGCAACGGAAAGTCCTACTTTTCCTCACTTGTCGTGAAAAGCATTTTATTCACAGATGAAAATTTGGGATTAAAATTTTAGGTCCGTGTGGGATTACTTTCTTTTTGTTAGGGACGATTAGAGATTAAAGAAAGTGTTTTGCGTGAATGGCTCATTGTGTTCTAGGTCCCGGGTCAAATGTAGAACATGAAAAATTTTCTACATACCTTCAAGCATTTCACATTTCAGATAAATAAAAAAATGACTTCAGGTAGTCGCATCTAAAAAAATAATTTTACTAATTCGAAATGAAAGTAATTACTGAAGAATTAAATTTTAGTTCGAATTGCTTCAATTTTTCAAATAATTACAAAACAAATCGATTAACACACATCGAAAATCACACTCCGATGCGAATCCTTTCCCACCTCTTTCGTGGTGACATACTCTATGAGAATACTTCAAAGTATATCGCAGACAAGTTCAAACTTTATCATTCCATTTTTTAATGCGACCATAACTTTTTCAATCAATTTTAGAGAACGGATATGTTTGTCGTTTCCTCACCATAACTGTCATTCTTCATAGAAAATCGGTTACTGTGTGTATAGGTGTAAGAAGACACTTTACTTGATCAAATCAAGCACCTTACTAAGAACCATATCAATTTCGTTTTGCTCGCATAACCACAATATACCATGTGTAGTGTATGTTCAAGTAGTCGAATGATGATGTGATAGTTTATAAGTGTGCCACAACGTTTTATATAACCATTATCAATAACTTATTGCGGCGATAGGAATATTAACAAAAGTGTAATGACAAGGAATGAACTGAGATGTCAAAAAGTTTTTCAATTTCACCTTATCCCATCTATATATATATCGAGAATCCCATGGCCATAACCTCTCTGATTCACAGCTATTAACATTTACTGCACCCTCATTCCAACCAATTTCAACCGAAAATAAATTATTATTACGACGATTAAGACATCATTAGATAGATATATTCGAGATAATCAATACCTAATACCCCAAGTTTTAGTACGGCATTCCGGTAAAAAGCGTACACTATATAATGTCGAAACCTTTTTCAATATCTATCTGCGTCTTAGCAATAAATGAGTTTTGATGTAACATTTAGCTGCGGTATTCTCTTTTTTTTTTCCTTCAACTTTTTTACGACTGTTAATGCTACGCACTCTGACGCAAACAAAAATTATCAGATGGGTATTCTCGTTGGCCGAAAATTTATCTCAATTTTGGTACACACATAAATTGATTAAATCAAATATCCCGGCTGTTGATAACAGACATGAAAACGTTGTCGCCCCCCAAGTAGTATTGAATAGTTCGCATTATAATTTCGTACCAAATGCCTTTACCAGTTTAATTGTTATTCTCTCTGGTGCGAAGCGTTAAAGCACGAACTAGAGAACCATGTTCTTTAATTAGAATTCTTTTGCCATTATGTTCGATATAAAAGCTCATTCATATGGGTTGGGAGGGATTCTTCTGAAAAACAGCAGACCGAAATCGGACGCATTTTTCATTGGATTTTTTGTATATTTGCCCAGTAAGGGCCTCCATAGGGATTTGCCCTGAAAGTACATGCAATTACCTTTCTAATGACAATGTACGTTTCGTGTACCTCGAGAAATTTCTGTAAGTAATCAGTCTTTTTTTGGTTGAAAACTTCAACTGCACATTTCTCAGTGTGGATGAATTTTAAACCCAACCAGACCCTATTTGCCCCGAAAGTACGTTCAATTACCTTTCTAATGCCACCCCATACGACCCTGGTGTAACTGGTGTAACTGGAGAAATTTCTGTAAGAAAAGTGAATGTTTTCGGTTTTTGATCACCTTTGGCTTCTGGAGGCGAATACCTTACTGGGCACATATAAAAATGGAAAATGCGTCCGACTTCGGTCTCCTGTTTTTCAGAAGAATCCCTCTGGATATTTGTGTGGTTGTTTGTTCAATATGATTGATGAATTAAAAATGTTGCATTTTAGATGATATATTTCATCATGGGAACGTGGAGCAATGTTTCCCATTTAGATGTGGTGTGATAGTGTTGTTTTCATCTGATAAAAATGATTGTTGTACATTCTTAGAATAACAATAGCACTAATGAAATAGTCCAGTGACTTCATTATTCGTTGTAGACTAAAATATTGTTAATGATATGATTTTGTGTCGTCACTTTAACTAGTGTTATTGAGTCTGTTACTTCGTTTGATGTTAGCATGTTCAATGAACTGATGCAAAATCTTGTACTTCATTTCAGTTTCTGCAAAAAAAGTGAATGAATAGTCAATTACGTAACTGGTGATAAAATGATGAAAAGTAGAATTTTCAACAATCCCACGAAACCGTCCCTTCATCTTTACCCTGAGTTCTAGAACGGATTTTACATACAGAGAAGTGCTTAAAACATGAAATAACTGATTTTCGACTAATTTAAATACTTTAAAAAATACTATTACATTCTTTTTGTTTTCCCTGGAGTCGAAAGTCGCTTACTACAACCCTAGGGATGAAAAGTAAATTGACTGTAAGCTCAAAAGCATGTAAAATCCATTAAATACCTTAGGATAAAAATGTGAAAAAGAAAGTTGTCGTGTGTTTAATTGATCCGAGGCGATTCCGAATACTATTTTACGAGCCGCACCCTCCAGAAACTCGTCTTCAGTTATTGAAAGTAGCGTCAGATTTCGTTGATGGGGAGTAAAATATCCTACGTATATACATTGTCATTTTGCATACCTCGATTTCCGCTGGAGCTTCAGACGCCACCATCGTTAAAATAAAATCTCAAAACCAGCACGACCAGCACTTACAGAAACTCCATTAGCTGTTTTATGTTTTAAAATTATAACAAAGGAACAACAACAGAATTTTTGTAATTTTTCCTTCAAAATAAACAACGTTGAAAATTTCATACAAAATGTGTTTTCCGTTGTTTATTTTTAAGGGGAAAATTACAAAAATTCTTTTGTTCTTCCTTTGGTATAATTTTGAAACATAAAACAGCTAATGGAGTTGCTCTTAATCTATATTATTGATCTTAACCGATAGTGAGTGACTTACCCACTACTAATCTAATGCTATGATTCAGATGATAGTTTACTCAATTTAAAAGCTGGATTCGATTGATGAAGAATACATTTTTAAAACATTATTAAAATCAGGTACAAACTGAGATTTCATAAAAAGTTACTGCTTCATGTCGTCTGTTAACGACAATAATAGATGCCAATAATTGGGAATAAGTGTAACGTGGGTGAGGCGAAGTCTTAACACCTTGGCCTCAGATGTACCTGTTGTGCAAATGATTAGTTCTTATGTGGTCTTATAAATATAAAATACATGTTGACAGGAATAGAATATTTTACGAATATGCTATTGGCACCGGGTGCCAATAGTCTTTTTATTATATAGTGGCTAATGGCACCAGGTGCCAATAGTTTCTTTATTATACTAATGCTAATCGCACCCGGTGCCATTAGCCACAGCATTATAAAGAGACTATTGGCACCCGGAAAAATTAAAATTAAAATAAAAAATCTGGATATTTTGAAAATTAGACTTGTTTTGTATTCTTCGATCCTGAGGAATTCATCCTTTTACGAAATGTAACGTAGTTCGTTCGATCATAGGGAATTTGTCCTTTTACGAAATATAACGTAAAGACGGGTTGTTCGATACTAGGGAATTAATCCTTTTACGAAATATAACGCAAATGCGTCTTGTAGAATACTAGAGAATTCATTCTTCTACGAAATGTAAGGTAAAGGCGGATTGTTCGATCCTTAAGATTTTATTTGAAAATAAAGAAGTGAATGAAAAAAAAATCAATTCATCCTTTTACGAAATATAACGTAAAGGGAGTTTGCTCGATCTTAGGGAATTCGTCCTTATACGAAATTTAACGTAAAGGCGGATTGCTCGATCCTGAGGAATTAATACTTTCACGAAATTTAACGTAAAGGTAGTTTGTTCGATCTTAGGGAATTTATCCTATTGAGAAATGTAACGTAAATAAGGCGGATTGTTCGATACCTTTACGTTACATTTAGTAAAAAGATGAATTCTTTAGGATTGTGTACAAAACAAGTTTAATTTTCAAAATATCCGGATTTTTTATTCCAATTTTAATTTTTCCGGGTGCCAATAGACTCTTTATAATACTGTGGCTAATGGCACCGGGTGCGGTTAGCATAGTATAATAATGAGACTATTTGCACCCGGTGCCATTAGCCACAGTATTATAAAGAGACTATTGGCACCCGGTGCCAATAGTCTCTTCCAATATTTTATCGGATAAATGATTTCATCTATTACCCCGTTCATATAGGTAATGGATTATATTAAACCGGGAGATAAAAAAATCAAAAAGGGAAATATTTTTGGAGATAAAAAATTCACAGTTGGAGATATGAAATTCATAAAAGGAGTTAAAAACAATTAATATAGGAGATATAAAAATCAAATTTCGAGATAGAAAATACAATCTTGGAGATAATAATTTCGTTTTGGAGATAAATATTTAAATTTTGGAAATAATTAAAATAGTAAAAGAGATAAATTAATTGAAAATGAAGTTAAAAAACATAAAAGAGGAGATAAATATATATTAAAATGGAAATATTTAATTTAAAAAGGGAGATACCGAAATTAATAAAATGAAGATAAAATAAATTCAAAGTGGAGATATAAAATTCAAAAAATGGAGATAAAAAAATTAGAAATGGAAGTAAAAATCGAAGATAAAAAATTCGAAATTGCAGATAAATATTTAATGCGTTTACAATTGTGGAGCGGTTTGACAGATGGAAAGTTGGTTTCTTCGGCAAAGTTGTTGTCTGAAAGTGACCACACCACAGTGTACGCTTCTATGTAATAGTGACCACCCCCTCGATTTTTTTAACTTTTTGTGTGAAGCAGATGGAAAGTTGGTCTCTTCGGCAAAGTTGTTCGGTATTGAAACAGTGGTTGTGGTGTGGGGTGTAGAAGGGTACGGGTTTCACCAAATTGATGGTTTTCAACAAAGGGAAATGGAAAAATGTGTACGTGAAACGGAAAAATGTCTACGGGGAACGAGGTGTTTTTCGATAATAGGTGTTTAACACGCCGAGCGATCCGGCCCATTGCCCCGGAGCGAAGCGGAGGGCCGCAATGCGAGCCGGGCGCCGGAACGGTGTCGGTAACTTAGGTGTTAATTTTTTTCTCTCGCTTCGTCTAATAATTAGTCTGTGTAACTCATTGCAAATAAAAAGCGTTTTAACACGCCGAGCGATCCGGCCATTGCCCCGGAGCGCAGCGGAGGGCCGCAATGCGAGCCGGGCGCCGGAACTGTGTCGGTAACTTAGGTGTTAATTTTTTTTCTCTCGCTTCGTCTAATAATTTTTCCGGGGCAGAAATGTGCTGAAATTACTGCGACTGGCAGATGGAGTGTTTATTAGTCACAAACCCTTAAAGGGCCTTTTTACATAAAGCAAAGTCAGCTTTTAGTGACCATTCCCTCGAGCAGATGCAGAGTTAGTTTCTTCGGCAAAGAATTATTCTGTATTGAAAGAGTGGTTGTGTGGAAGGGACCAAAGTGTAAGCTATTGAGCTATTGTGTGTTACTGACCACCCCCTCGATTTTCGTATATCTCTTTTAAGCAAATGTAGAGTTGCTTTCGAACAGGTGTTTCTCAATAACAGGTGTCTGCCCGGTCTAGCTTGCTAGGATGCGACGTGGCACGAAGTGCCACGGGATGCAGACTAGTTATTGAAGAGTTGTAAGGTTGCAACTTCATTTCAGCTGCGGTCTGTTTTCTAGTTTTCGAACTCAAGGAAGATAAAATAGTTACAAATGTGAGTCGTTGTTCAAAATCCAGATACAAACCCTTGTGAATGGGTTAACACAATTCACCTTAATATCCATCTTAAGATATATAGTTCCACTGTTCTAACTCAAGTAAACAACTTGAAGCGCTGCAGGCTAATTTTTTAAGATTTTTCGATTTACCACTCATGTGTGCTAGATTCGTCTCTAATGATAACGATCTTCAACTTTTTTTTACAAAATCGAAAAAAGAAAAAAAAGTAAGATTTTGCGGTGAGGGTCAAACTTTAAAAGTTTAGGCTTTTTATAAAGTCGAACAACTATTACTAAAACCAATACTTTAAGGTATAGATTCTTAGAAATTTTATATTGTATCAATACAGTTAGAGACAATGCAATTTCAGGATGAATTTGCTTCAGCTGTTTTTAAGCTAATCCAAATATAAAAACAAAACTGTTTATAGGTTTCTTTCATCGTACAGTAAAAACCCAATGAAAGTATACTCAATAGGTGGGTAAATCCACGTATTTTGTGACAGTGATTTTTCTCTTTCACTCTCACAACATCACCACTGTATTGTAGCGATAGCGCTCTACAATATCCATTTTCACATTTGGTAACATGACTTACGGTGTGTTTTTTCGCATCTTCTTTGGTGCATATTCGTACATTGAAAAGAGACAAAATTCTGTTTTGGTAACATGACTTACGCTGGAATTTCCCAGGTATGGTCTAATGTCAAAATTTCTATGGAGTGTAGGAAATAGCAATTTCATATAAACAAACTCACCTTTCAATGATTTTAATTGAGAGGTGAATTTTTTAGATAAAATCGCTATTTCCTCCGGATTGTATGGACATTGGAAAGACTGACTCGAAGGAGTGACGAGAGCAATTTCCTCAATCTATTTTACATCATGAAAACTAAAAAGGTGTTTCATAAAAAGAGGCCCTAGAAACCAAAATGGTCCAGGGCGCTGAATATGCTGGATGCGGCACTGTGCCTGCCACTACAATTTTGCACAATTAGAGCGCTTGCTATGAAAACTGACTCAAGTTTCAAAAATTTGTATGCACATTACATGACGTAATAAAATTCAAAAAATGAGATAATTTTCACTAAATTTTGGAATTAAAAAAATTAATTTTGGAAATAAATAAAATAAAAAAGATGATAAAAAACTAAATTCTGAAAATGAAAAATTTAGTTTTGGAGATAAATGAATATATTTTACAGATAAAAAATTTAATTTTGAAGACAAATATATATTAAAATGAAAATTTTAAATTAAAAATTGGAGATAACGATATTACAAAAATGGATATAAAAAATAATTAAAATGAAGATATTAAATTCAAAAAAGGAGACGGTATGACTCCAAATTTAATTTTATTATCTCCTGTTTTTAATTATTTATCTGCAATTTCAAATATTTTATCTTCGACTTTTAATTTTATACCTCCACTAGCGTCGACAGCCGGGCTTCGCCCGGCATAAAATTGGCATATTGTTGTCCACCATTTGAGTGAAAAATGGCTGAAAAGAAGATTCTGAATTCAATAATATTTTTGAAAGAGTACAAACCATGATTTTCAGAATATAATTTTTAAATTTTTACATAGTATGCTGTCTAGAATTTTTTCAGGTCATTTGTATGACATATGGCCATAGTCTTATAGCCGAAAACATTTAAGCACAAGGACCGTAAGCGTAGTCTTATTAAAAATATTGCAATAAAATGCATAAATATAAATTTTCAATATTTTTGTGTTTTATTTAAGTGATGGTCATATATTACACTTAGATTTAGTCTTATTAATCGTCTTTCAAAGGTTTTTTTCCCGAAAATAAGTAAAATAAAGACGCCAAATCGCTGAAATATACTTCAAATGAACATGAGTACGTGCTCCAAAGTATGACAAATGGCAGAAACATATCTAACGTTGACATCGGGGGTTACTGCTTTTGATAAAAATTAAATTTATAAAAACCAAGCGATTTTGTAGCCTTTTTGACTTAAGCCCTAGTTCATCAAAACTCTCATGAAGTTCTGCTCTGCTAATACATAAAAATAAAAAATTTCAGAGGCTGACGACGTCACAGACTGATTTTCGTAGGTTGAGGTAAAACACACAATGCGCACAATTTAATCGGCGTCTCAAATCACAAAAGCATCAGAATTAAAGATTTGTTAAAGTAGTATAATAGCTACAGAAATACGGAACGAAAAGAGTGATGACAAAAGAGTAACAGTTATAAGGAGATTACGATTCAACCAAGGTGACTCTCAAGCACACTGAGTTGATTTTCGGCCTCAAAATTTTGAAAACAATCGGTGTGATATTGCTAGACAGCTGCCTTGATTTAACTTTTAATTATGGGAGCAAACTTGTATTTGCTCCATTAGAAAAACATAATATAATATTATAATTTCCAATTTTCCGACAACTTAAAAATTACTGCTGACGCTACCCTTTTCTAAATACCTGCAATGTATGCGTTATATTCAAGAAATCAAAATATTTCTACGTGGATCTCTTAACGCAAACACAAATATGGTTATTTTAAATTGAATTTGTTCTTCGATCGGAGAAGGGCTTAGCATAATCTAAAGTTACTCTAGGAAGGAATAACAATATAATTTAGACAATTCAATTAAATGTGAACCACGCATTCCAGCGATATAGTCCAGGTCGATATGTCGAAAAAAATGCTTCCGTGCGATTAATGTATTAAGAAATTTTCTTTGTCTTATGTTGTTTGTGATACAAGATACGTTGCTATAATTTGGGATGCTAATTTAAGTGTTTCAGTGGGTAAGTGTTATGTTTAACGTAATAGCATAAGGAAAAACTTGAATGTAGCTTTCGAATGACACCACTTTTATGAAAATTGGAAATGGCCAGTGAAAATGGCCTCAAAGTTGATGAATTTCCCGGACACATTTTGGGAGAAACCTAATACCAGCTCCATCCCGACTTCCCAAAAAAAGTTCTTCCATGAAATATCGGCAATGAGGCATATTTACCAGAACTGAAGACATTTTTCAAAAAAATATTGTATTTTCGGAGATATTCAACTTCAAAGGTTTTCAAATGAATGGCTTTTCCGGCTTTTACATATCGACCTGCACAAATATCGTAGGTTATTTTTGGAACTAAAGAAAACCTAGTCAACACCACGATGGAATCTAACTATAAATTTAAAGGCTCACTTATAAAATCATCTTCAAGGCTGTTTTAAACGTCATCCACGATGCGAAACTTCAGTGACGGTAATGACGCCTGTTCGTTAAATGAGGAATATTTGATTTTCCCTTTGCCGTACTTCACAGTTTTATAAAGAGTAACTGGTGCACCGAGATGTAGCGAGGTGTAGCAAGGTGCAGCTAGGTGTAGCGTCGTGTAGCGAGATGTAGCAAAATGCAGCAAGGTGTAGTGACATGCACTGCAGTGAAATGCAGTGAGTTAGGGTTTTATGTATAAGATAACTGGTGCACCGAGATGTAGCGAGGTGTAGCAAGGTGCAGCTAGGTGTAGCGTCGTGTAGCGAGATGTAGCAAAATGCAGCAAGGTGTAGTGACATGCACTGCAGTGAAATGCAGTGAGTTAGGGTTTTATGTATAAGATAACTGGTGCACCGAGATGTAGCAAGGTGTAGCAAGGTGCAGCTAGGTGTAGCGTCGTGTAGCGAGATGTAGCAAAATGCAGCAAGGTGTAGTGACATGCACTGCAGTGAAATGCAGTGAGTTAGGGTTTTATGTATAAGATAACTGGTGCACCGAGATGTAGCGAGGTGTAGCAAGGTGCAGCTAGGTGTAGCGTCGTGTAGCGAGATGTAGCAAAATGCAGCAAGGTGTAGTGACATGCACTGCAGTGAAATGCAGTGAGTTAGGGTTTTATGTATAAGATAACTGGTGCACCGAGATGTAGCGAGGTGTAGCAAGGTGCAGCTAGGTGTAGCGTCGTGTAGCGAGATGTAGCAAAATGCAGCAAGGTGTAGTGACATGCACTGCAGTGAAATGCAGTGAGTTAGGGTTTTATGTATAAGATAACTGGTGCACCGAGATGTAGCAAGGTGTAGCAAGGTGCAGCTAGGTGTAGCGTCGTGTAGCGAGATGTAGCAAAATGCAGCAAGGTGTAGTGACAGGCACTGCAGTGAAATGCAGTGAGTTAGGGTTTTATGTATAAGATAACTGGTGCACCGAGATGTAGCGAGGTGTAGCAAGGTGCAGCTAGGTGTAGCGTCGTGTAGCGAGATGTAGCAAAATGCAGCAAGGTGTAGTGACATGCACTGCAGTGAAATGCAGTGAGTTAGGGTTTTATGTATAAGATTTCTGTTTTTTATATCTCCTTTTTTGATTTTTATATCTCCTTTTTTGATTTTTATATCTCCCGTTTATTACTATCCTATAGGTAATAGGTATAGTGAATAAATTGTAACTTGATTATCTCAATTCAAACCTGAATGTAAAACATAGTTCAGCATAGTTATTTGTGTCTATGGCTTGGACGACTTATTTTACGTAACTTCGTTTGATGTAGCCTTAGCGGTGGGTACAAAATCACGACAAAGATAAGATTGGCTCACCTACAAGAATAAAATCTGTTTTCCACCCAGATACGCATAATCCTCTCCTGACAAATTTAAAATTCGAAGATTGGACTTGTCAGGCACGTTAGATCTTCCAACAAAATTTTAATTTTTCAACTGCATTCTTCCATTTGACTTTATTACCTTTAAAAACAAAAGACGTAAGACAAATGTTTTCCCCTTGAAAAATCTAACAATATTACACGAATCGCTATCCGCGACCCGAAGAGGGACGATATGGCTCGTGTACTCTGCACAGATAAAAATATGAGAAATGAGATTACAATTTTTAGCTCCGAGAGGATTAACTTCAAAAAGTAATTCTTTCGGGATCAGATTTTTAATCTTCGCTTGAAATTGAAAAAATGTAATTCCTTCAGGACTAAAGTAAAAGTAAAAGTAGGACTAAACAATAATATTGGGGATTGAACGATGATACTGCTGCTCAGAATTTTCCGTCTATAATTTGATTGTCTTGAAATCATACTTTTGTGTTAATTTATCTACCGATGCTTTATTCTGCCGTGGCCTTGTGATACCAGTCTAAAAATAAAAATTTTAAGTCGGTTTATAAAGATACTGCCAGTTTGAATAAATCATTAAATCAATGTAGGCATTACCTTAGAGTAATTATACCTAACACTTATACCAATAAACATTTCGTATTTGATGTTGGGACCACATATTTTACGTAATTTTGTTCGAAATTTCGTCTCTAGGTATAATTACTCTTAGGGCATTAGAAAGATAGTATAGATATAGAAATTGCAGGAAGGCCATTTTTAGCCGTGAACTATTCCACATTACTATAGGAAAACCGACATTTTTGAATTTAAGTGGTTAAATACGTTATAAAAAATGGAAAGAAAGCTACAGAAGAATATAGAAATGTAAATCATGACAAACAAGTGAGGTTTGAAGTGACGATTGTGCCATGTGGCAATTTGCATTTTAATCCCAACGAGGAATTAGTTTCTTTGAAACAACGGTTCACAATAATAACAAATTGCAGCAGTGGTAAGATCGTAGACTGAAATGCAACAGGTCCCGGGTTCAAACATGTCAAGTTAATACAAAAATTAATTTCTGTTTAATAAAAACATTTCTCATTCCAGATTCAAAAAAAAACTTCTTCTCATATCAGACGTTTAGATAGAAACTATAACATCACCATATACGAAAAAAAAAATTAAATATTTTATCTTAAATAAAAGTAAGGCGGATTAGAATAGTCAGGGCTTAAAAGATTAAAATTTAATTCCTCTAGGGATTACTTATTTGGGGATAAGTACAAGTAATCCCTGAGGGGATTAAATTTAAATTCTAAAAAAGATTCGGTCGCGTACTGTTAATCCCAAAAAGATTTCGATCTAGGTCCATATTTTTATTTGTGTGGATCTATCACGTTCCTTCTAAATCGCCGCAAGCAGGCGTGCCAACATATTTCAATATTTGTATCAGCCAAAGCACCTAGCAGGGTAATAGAGAAAAAAGAGTAGACTTTAATCGAAGTGGAACTATTTAACGTGGCAAAACTTCTATTACCCTCCTAGGTGCTTTAGTATTAGCCTGTTTTAAAAAAATTGAATCTAAAGAATTCCCAACAATAGAATTCCCGATATAAGTAATAGAGGAAATAGATCAATAGCAAAAGATCGAACATTTACATAATCAGTCACGGTGGGGCTGAACCAAATTTAAATAAAAAGGTCAGATAACCTCAACTTTTTTTTCATGAAATGTTAGCATGGGTTGAGTGTAGATAGTATACATAAAAAATAAAAAATTCACCGAGCCATTTTTCAGAAAGTACTTTTCAACTGTTTGTAGACTGTCTCATGCATGTGTGGGACTTTTTTTGATATGCTAAGCTAACGTAAGTATAGCTAGTGCTCTCAGCTTTCGAATGATGCCATACTTACCATATAAGTTTGGACAAATTAGCAGCTACTGTCCCTACTGTGTGGTATAAAAAATGAAGAGTGAGAAACATTTTTATTTTGTACAATTGAAGAAAAACCTTTTTTTTGTTATTTTTTCATCTTATTTCTGTAAAAAAATAAATTAAAAAAAAAAAACAAAAAATTGCTCCAAATCTCACTCATTTTTTATATCACACAGTAGGGACAGTAGTTGCTAATTTGTCCAAACTTATATGGCAAGTATTGTATCAATCGAAAGCTGAGAGGACTGGCTATATTTGCGTTAGCTTCGCATATCAAAAAACGTCCTACGTATGCATGAGACAGTCTACAAACAGTTGAAAAGTACTTTCTGAAAAACGGTTCGGCGAATTTTTTATGTATACTATCTACACTCAACCCATGCTAACCATGCTAACATTTCATGAAAAAAAAGTTGAGGTTATCCGACCTTTTTATTTAAATTTGGTTCAGCCCCACCGTGAGTGTGAAGTATTTCATGTTAAAACGTAAGGTAAAGTTTTGTCGCCGACTACCGTGGAATAATATTTACGGTAAAACTGTATGCGTTGCATTATAAAATTGAAAAGGCAAATTAATTATTTGTTTGTTGTTCCCTTTGGACTAAAGATAAATCTACCTCACATTTCCAACTGCTAATTACATTCATTATTCATTGTGGAATAGTTAGCAATGGAAAATGTAAAAGGAATTAAGATTTGTATGCGCCTAATGAAATTACATTTAAAATCGTTACTTTGATACGAGGAATCAACTGGAATAGAGATGTAGCCTTTGTCAAAGGAATATTATTTTATAGAAATAAATAGATTGAAAAAACTGGCCTTACAGATACAGACGTATCCGGGTGAACAAAGCCTATTTCTTTCTCCGCCTTCGGCGCATTCGATAGTTTCAGAACTTTTTAAGCGTAAGATGTGAGAGTAGCGAAACAGCTGAGGTGCTAGCAAAGCCCTACTGGTCAGAATCACTTCTTTCTTGATGGTGGATTTCGACTATATCACTTTTATTATCTTTGGATGTTTTCCCACACGCAGGAAAAAAAATTCAGGCAATACTGCGGGCATGTGTAAAACTTCATTGATACATGGACAATGTTTTCCACACGTCGGACACGTTGAAAACGTGTTTCTATTGTCAGATTTGAGTATTCATGTCACAGTACGTAACGTGGAATGTGAATAATTTACGAGTGGGACGGAAGTTAAACGCACAGCACGTATGTTAAACGTACATAGTGGACGTTGGTCTTAAACATTGAATTTGGAGCATATTTGACTAAGGCTCAAATTCGACCGGCAGACATATATTTTTCGCAGTGTAGTAAGGGAGAAAATAGTCATATTTTCCCCTCCGCTGAGACTTCGGAAGCCCTTGTTCAGAAAAACGACCCCCTCGAAATGCCATTACCAACTCTTTTTTTTTCTCGTTGAACAAGTTGAACTATTTTATATGTGCGGCTTGATATATCTTTTTCTCCTTTCAATAGGCCACAAGAATATTGCGTTTTGCTGACGAATACGAATCGAATGACATTTCTAATGATAAAAGTGCAACACTTTCTGTCACATGGGAGAAAAAAAGAACTTTTCTCACTTGAACTGTCACTTTCTTTATGTTTTCAAAAATTGTAAGTTGAATTGATGTTTTTCGTTTCGTTGGGAAAGAAAAGGTAAATCACACCTCGCACATTTGAAAAACGTTGTGTTCATTTCTGGGAGAAATGGGAAATTCCAACAAACATCGCCCTTGTTGGAATTTCCTATTTTCTACTCTCGGTAAACGAACAACTATTTCATTATGGGCGGTGATATATATCTTTTTTCCCCTCAATAGGCTACGAGATAATTTGCTGATGATTGATCGAAATTACATTTCTAGTGATAAAAGGGTAGCACTTTGTGTCCTGTGTGGAGAAAAAAAACTTTTCTCACTTGAACTGTCACTTTGTTTGTGTTTTCAAATATTGTAAGTTGAATTGATCTTTTTGGTTTCGTGTAGAAGGTAAATGACACCTGGCACATTTGAAAAACGTTGTGTTCACTTATGGAAGATATGGGAAATTCAAACTCGCTTCGTTCTACCCACAAACATCGCCCTTAGAATTCACTATATTCTACTCTCGGTAAACGAACAACTATTTCATTATGGTCGGTGAGAGATACATCTTTTTTCTCCCCTCAATACGCTACGAGATTATTTCGTTTTGCTGACGATTGATCGAATGGCATTTCTAGTGATAAAAAAGCAGCACTTTCTGTCCTGTGGGGTGGGGAGAAAAGAGAAGTTTTCTCACTTGAACTGTCTCTTTGTTTAAGTTATCGAAAATGGTATGGTGAATTAGCGGTTTTTTTTGTTTCGTGAAAACAAAACGGTAGAACATACCCCATTAATATCAAAAACGTAGTGTTCACCTCACGAGATATAGGAAATTTCAACTCCCTTCACTCTGACCTCAAACATCGCTTGTGTTCGAATTTCATATTCTCTCCCCTTGGTTATTTAACAGAAAAAAAAAACGAAATTTAAATAAATATTTAAATAATTTATTGATTTGTAATTGTAATTTTACAAATTTAATTTTCTTTTCTACAATTTTTTTTATAGTTTATACAATTTGATCGAAATGTTGAACAAAAAATTCAAACGAAAAAATAATAATTATTTTTTATAAAATATAAAACAAAAAAACAAAAATATTTCCTTTATTCCGTAAAATATTTAAGAGAATCATAAGAGTCGGTCACAACACAAAGTTCAATAATTTCATTTATTATACACTTTCTTTTGCACATTAATGACATGAATAGTAAGAGATTCAAGGTTATAAAGAGAAAACATAAAAAAAATCTTGTCATGGTGAGAGGGTAAACCAAATAAGTTTTTTTTTTCCGAAAAATAATACTAAAATTAGACTCAGACTAATCACGAAAATTGGAAAAAGATTCGCATTTGTGGAGGAATGTCTGCCATCAAAACGAATCGAATTTGTGGACACAGAATTTAAAGAGGAATGTTTGTATACCACAATAACCTACCAATCAACAGCTCAACAAAAGTTCCGGCTTAACATCCATTCGGTTCATTTTACGATGGACTGCCACAAATCACAGTGTTCTCTACAATAGCCAACAATTTCTGCCGCGTTTTCTTATCGTTGACACACGTACCACTGATCAAACTGATCAATTGTTTATTCGAATATTCGCGACGCTGTTTCTGCTCCACAATCCATTCTTCCATCAAATCCTTTGGCATGTAGAATGCTTTGATGTACGCATCGACATAGGTGCGATGGTGCGGAAATTTGCAGTTCGACATCAATTCCAAAATGGACATGAAATAGGCAAAATCTAATTGCATCAATGCCCGGCCACCAGCTGAACACTTTTTTGCGTTGGCATAGCCTTCGACTAAGGTATGTGTTAATACGTGAGCCAAACTATCCCATACCGCTGTTGCAGGCACTTGAACGACTCCATTGATTTCGGATAATCGCATTTGGAATGATTGTACGCCCTGGAAACCACGAAACAAAAATGTTGTTGAATGTCACGACCGCTGTTGAACATGAGTTTATACTTACGCGATTCAAGTTATCCACATACGAACTGTGCTCAACGTTGACATGATTAACGTCCCATTTCACTTTAGCCATCGACGTCAAAACATTTTGCAAATCGATTGCTCGTGCTGTTACACACATGAAAATGGGCTTTCGCAAATCGTTTATGTATTCGGTCGTTGTGTCCAGGAAATCAAGCAGTGCAAGACGATCGTTCGGCGGCAGCAAATGTTCCATATAATTGCGCAATTGATTGAACTGCTGAACGAGTGATATAGAGCTTTCGACACCAACGATGCGTTGAACAAGACCGTACGATGATTCGGTGTTACACAGCTCCATTTGGATCTGCGAAATTTGTGCAAAAGAGACAATCGATAGTCGTATCCTCTCAATAGCTTAACAATTAGTTGAACAAACCATGGAGAATGGCGGTGGCCATGTCTTAACTTTGGGTACAACATCTTGCGATATCCTGGATAGGTTATTCAACAATCGCTCCGTGTACAAGTTTTCTTTTGGAACAGGCTGAAGGTTTAAAATTTAACGTTATTACTACTGCACAACTAGGAACAGTCATTCAACACTCACCAAGTCGTTGCCGAAAACGTCATGAACCACAAAGGTATAAAAATCTATCAGCTCGGTCATCGAAGCAATAATTTGGCCGGATATTGAATGCAATAAGCGACACATTTGCAGGTAACGTCCGATGCAACGCAAAACGTTCAACGATGAATTGTTCACAATGACTGACGTGTTCGTTGAATTGCAACTTTCTTTGATGCTGATGCGATTGGACATACTATCAAGCTGTTCCTCTTCACTTTCCTCCGAAAAATAGCAAGACGATTCGTCAGCAATACCGGCCAAAATGTCTTCTTCCAGCATTGCCTCATCGAAACCTCCGTCGAATGGCGAACTTTTTTCCGAAAAACGATAGAAATATCCACAGGACCCATACACTGAACTTCCGTCTTGCGAATGTGTGGACGATTCGTTGTCCAGATCCCCATTTTCCGTCGGCTTTTTATTTACATTGGTGCTCAATGTCGGTGTCACCTTTTCTCCTGTCTCGGCAGCGTTTAAGTATCGTTGCAATGATTTTTTCACGGATCGAAATTCTTGCAATTGAAGAACGGAGCTAAAGGAATTTATCGGCATCCAAGCCTCATTGTCCAGAAATAAACAAATTTCTTCCAAGCTAGCTGCATGATAGCGTCGAAAGAATGCCACACTTTGCACTTTCATGCTGTCCAGCAAATTCAACGAATTTTCGCCGCAAAACTCAATACCGACCTTTTTCAATCGTTGCACGACGGACAACACTTGAATGAATTGTTCGTACTTCAATGTGTGCAACTTGCTGCTAGACAAATACACGCAAATCTTCGACTGAATATCATTCCAGATGCGAGATTGGCCGTTTTTGAACTTCTGCTGAATATACTCATCGTTCGGTTCGTCGGTCTTTCCAAACAGCTGGATATTCTGATGCCACATTGTCACTTGATAGTAACAGACGAGTATGGACCAGAAGAATTTGCACAATTCTATCAGACATGTTATGTACTTTTCGGCTGGTACGTTCTCACACATTTGTTCGAACAGCATCTTCTGCTTTTCGTCGGAGTTGGTTTCGGTGTTCTGGCGCAGGACAGTGAACGCGCTGGTATGAATTGCCGATATAAAGTTCATGTGGAGCTGCAAAATGGAAGAAACAATATTTTAGATACGCCCCCACGTTTCAATCGCGTTTATTGGGAGCGAAGGCCTAATTATACATCGGAACAGTTACACATGGTTCCAGTCAAATCGTTCACAAACGAAAGTTGAACACATTCTTACCTGATCCATTGCAATCATGGTCTTCCCAAGCATTTTATAGGCTTCTTGAAGTTTCGAATATTTTTTCGTGTCAAACGTTTGGGTCATCTGTCCATAAAAATGTAAGTTTTTAGTTGAAAAGACGCCAGACGTCACATCGTCATCTTACCTCATTAAGTACATTATCCAGCTGCAACTCGGTCAACATTATCGTATCCTGTAACTTCAACGACAACGCCTCGACGCAATGGTATTGACTGTAATTCTCTGCCAAATTCTTGCACTCCAACAGAATTGAAATCGCACCCGAATAGTTGCCGTCATTCAGCAATTGCTGCAGCTGTGACTCGTATGATCTGACCTTTTTGATCGTATGCAACGTTTCCAGCAATCCCTGCAGTGTTTCTCGCTTCTTGTAAGTCGCCAGTATTTCGAGACTGGTTGTGGTGAGATTCTTTTTAGCGAAATTCAAGTAGGATCGAGCACTTCGACACACCACCAGCGAATCGTTTAGAATTTTTTCAGTCTAGGGGAGAAATGAAATCGAAGTCAAATGGTGTCGTAAAAATTGAACGAAAGAAACTGCAGCCGCGGAAGATTTCAGTCGATGAGAACGTACCTCATTGATCTGGGAAAATTCGTCATTGCAAGCCGTTCGCTGTTCCAAAATGTTTTGTAAAACTTTTTTGGAGACCACTTTGTGCTGTTGCTTTAACACTATCATTGCTTGCTCAACGGTACCGTAATCTAATGTTGTGCTGTTAAATTTCTAAAATGGAAACGGGGTGACACCATTAACAACACACACGAAAATAAGAAATGACACCGTGACCGTCTCATACCTTAAGTTCGTATTCACCGCAATTGACATTTTCTTGAAAATAAATCTCTTCGGTTGCATCCAAAATTTCTTGGTCGGGAAGCCGTCGATCTGTTGGCAATTTGGAAATTTTCGTTGTTGTTGTGGGTGTTTCGATTGGACTGGATAAGTTTTGTATGAAATATTCGGAAAATCCCATTGCTGGTATTTTGATATTTCGATTTTGCTGCGATTCGTTGAAAGGGAATATTAGCCGGTCGCTGTACCGATATTCAATGCGATTCACTTACCTGCTTTTGAATTAAATCACGAAACTTTGATTTTATTTCGTCCATTGTGCGATTTCAAAACAAACTCATGACATTTTGAGACAAAAAAAATATTCTCACATCGCAAATGAATGTGTCACATCGAGCCGATGACGCTCTGTAGTGGTACGCACTTCGAATGTCATTCAGAAACATCATCAGGAAAAAGATGAAAATAATTTGAAAAGGCAAATACCTACCGCACAAATGTATAGATTAACCAGTGCGAAATCAATTCTTATCAGTTGTGTAATTAAAGCACTTTGCTTCGCGGGGGTCGTCTGAATCAAACACCAAAAATATACCAAGGGTCAATTGCTTTTCAGCTAACTGTGATAAGAGAAAGATACGACCGTGGTTATGGGTTATCTTCTCCATTATTTTGTGTGCTAACATAAACATTTGAACATTTTCATTTCTCAAACAACTTTACTGAACAGCGTTGATCGTGTCGCTTTCTGCGAATCAGTCCACCAGTCTCAGCAATTGTAAGTGAATTGAACCGGTGCAAGAGAAACGAAATTTCATTTTTAATTCATTGCCTAAATTGTAGTTAAAAACAAAACCAACCAAAACATGCAAGTAACTCGAGTCATCTACCGTTTGGTCACTCAAACCACATCGTTGCGTCACACAACACATTCTATGTTCAACAATGCGTATTGTACTCTCTCTTCATCTGTTGCAAGACCACGTTGTTTGCAACCACCGATCGGCCAATCGACCGCTTATTATTCCCAATCAACGGACGAACAGAAAAAGGTACGTAAAAATTTTGTTTTATCATTGGTGATTGCTTATCAAATTCCGGACCATGCAACACACTTTAAATTGTCCAATAACGCAATCGGATAGATGATAAACACTTTTATGGATTTGGTGTAAAACCATGTTTATCGGTTGTTGTATATAATTCAATTAGACACCATCAGAGTTCATTGATACTTGCATTTCCAAAAACTAAATTAGAGAATGCTGCTGTTGAAACTAGTTTTCCCGTATCACGTTAAAAGGTGAATAAACAAAAATTTCGGAAATTTTGTCGTTCCAAATCTTCTCAAATTAAACCGGCTCTGCGTGTAGCGATCGTGTCTTGTGATTTAGTTTTTAGCCCCGTACGAAGTACGAAGGGGCTTATAGGATTACGATGCCGTGTGTAATTGATGGAATTCGAAGCAGACGGTAAGGGCAAAGTGTTTGCCTATGTTCATAGATGACGAATCCGCAATAAAAATTTGGGCCGTCTGTCCGTCACGTCGATATCTTGAGTAAATCAAATCCGATTTCAAAATTTTTTTTTCCCTGAAAGATAGTCAAAATAGTGAGGCTAAGTTCGAAGATGGGCATATTCGGGTCGGCCCTTCGTGAGTTAGGGCCACCTAAGTGATTTAAGGTCTTTTGGTGATATTTATGGCAAAATAAACGATGGAAATGTAAATGACACGGCAAATGGTATTGTCAATACCAATCCAGGATTATTTTTTTTAAATCGGGTGAGTGGACCGTGAGTTAGGGCCTTAGAAGTGAATAGCTACTAGGGCCCTATGTGTATTTTACATAGAACTCAAGTAAATTTAATCTGTTTTTCGTAATTTTTGTTTCATTTGGAAGGTAATCGAACGCCGAATAGAAAGTTGTTGAAAAAAAATTAAATTTGGGTCCTTGGACTAAGGCCACTACTTGGGCCCTATGTGTATTTTACATTGAACTCGAGTAAATTTCATTCGTTTTTCGTAATTTTTGTGTCATTTGGAAGGTAATCAAAGGCCGAATAGAATGTTGTTGAAAAAAAATTAAATTTGGGTCCTCGGACTAAGGCCGCTACTAGGGCCCTATGTGTATTTTACATATAACTCGAGCAAATTTCATCCGTTTTTCGTATTTTTTGTTTCATTTGGAAGGTAATCAAAGGCCGAATAGAATGTAGTTGAAAAAAAAATAAATTTGGATCCTCGGACTGAGGGCGATACTAGGCCCTATGTGTATTTATACTCAATAAATTAAAATTTTAGGGCTATTTGAAATTTTTGTTTTATTTGAAAGGAACGTCGTACGGGGCTTCGTAATTGCGCTATGCGCAATTTCTAAGACGTACACATTACATAATAATTTTACTTTAACTACTTTAACCGGCGCATAGGCTTACGGTCAAAGTAGGGTGACAGACGCACTAGGGTCACGTACGCAATAGATATTCGGGTTTGTACGGGGCTCAGTCGCAGCAAACGCTCCGACTGTTCTGATGGCTCGTTTTTTTAGAAATTGGAATTGAACGTTGCATTGTACAAAATAAGACTTTCCACCTGTTGATTATTGAGCGGCACTTTCGGTACACCTACTGTTTTTGATTTTAACAACAATAATAACAAAAAAAAACTTCATTCTGAGGTAACACATATAAGTTTTGAATCCATAGACACATTTCTTGGTTTGTATCATTTAAGACATTTAAACCCAACTAATAGTAGTTAGGTTGCGATAGATCGAAACAACCAAAATGTTTCCCAAAAGTGTTTTAGGTTCGATTGTTTTGTTGTATTGCTGGCAAAACGATTAAAAATTTTATGCTAAGAAAATCGCTGCCAACCATCACAGCTCTGCTCCTGGAGCAGTGATATGCAATCATCCAAGCTATTATGAGGACAAACTGTTAACAAAAATTTTTCGTTAACAAACTCGCAATGGAAGACTGGTTTTCTTATTGGAAATACCTCGAAATGCTTTAATTCCTAGAAGAAATTATTGTCAAAATAACCTCGAATGCACTAAATGGACAAAACAAATTTCCTATTTTGTTTGAGTGCAATGACATCAACTTGTTAAATTTGAGAAGAAGATTCGTCTCAACATTTATCAAATTTTTCAATTTTCGTTGGTAAAACAAAGACCTTTTTCCAAGTTTTTTTTTTAAACGAAAAAACCCAGGAAAAGGAAAACTGAAAATCAGTTTTTTTTTTTTTTGTCTTGCATATAGTTTTATATTTTCAATAGCAAATAAATATATATATACAATTATAAATTATAAAATAAAATAAATCTCCTCCAAGTTGCGACCTGACTCGAAAGTACCCATGATACTAGCCGCATTCCCCCTCTGAATAGCAATGCTAATATTTCAGTTCACGTCCAGCCCAAAAAATGTTTTGCTTTAACATTTAATCAGTTAATATTCGTCGAAATTTCATGTTTCATTCATTTTAACTTAAAGACTTCGTGAAATGTGAATTTGTAACAAGAATTATGTTCTGTGATCCGACTTGGAGTCTCAGTTGGTGTTATTTTCAAACGTGGATGGAAATGGTAATTTTATAAGACATCGCTTTTGATGGTGGAATGAGTTAAGCAGATTTTACCAACCTATTCACACGATATAAAGTTCACCGAGGGTAGCCTAAAAGTGCAATTTCTGAAAATGTAACAGAAAACTTCGATTCAAAAATATTTTATTTGTTGTTCAAAAGGGTTTGCAAAACTAGTCTGGGATCACCATTCACAGGCTTCCTCGGTTGCTTCGCAAAGGAGATATCAGTCTTTTAACATGGTGAAATTTTTACTTTTAGCTACTATTGCTCGATGAAGAAATCATCGAGAGCCATAATTTTTACACTGTAAATCTTAGAATTTGTCCCTCTACCAATTCCAATGTAAATCTTAAGTCCTCACTGTTCCACAAGCCCTGGCTGACGTTGGTGCTAGTTCACAGGAACAGCTATGGGGATTTTGCTAAAACTTGTTTACTTGAACAGCACTTCCCTCCCCCAACTCACTTATGAAAAAAGCCTGGATGTTAACTTACACGTTTATTTAAAAATTTTAAGCCTCACCGTGCTTCTTTACAGGGCCTATTTTAGAGGAATTTAATTTCCCGAAAATTTCCTAATTTTTGCGTCACGTTTTATCTGTTTCTCTTATATAACAATAGATTGAAGTGCCTCCATGGTAAAAACGAAGTCTCAATAGCTCGAAAAAGGAACGTTACTCAAAAGACAAACAATATTGAGACATGAGTGTTACGTTTTTCGAGCCTTTGTGCGTTTGTGTTTTCTGGTGAAAGCAGATTATTATTTTCGTAAGCGTTATTCCGCAAATTTTACTTTTGATTAGAAAATGTTTGGATTTTTACAATCAGCAGTAGATCTCTGCATTTGTGGTCGAATATTACGTCGATGTTATAAAAGTGTGTCATAAGATGATTGGAAACAGTATCTATTAGGAAATTATACTTAAAAACACTCCAGTTAAATATAATGAGAAAAAGCTTCAGAAAATAGTATAACTCCAAAACGACCCGACCACCCATTTTACGTTTGCAAGCTATGTTTGACCAATCATTTTACATTTAGTTCACTCAATTACCCATTCGTGCAGAAGGGATAGAAAATGTTAGCTATTCAATAGTATAGCCACATTATTCATGTACGGACTGTTATATAAATTACATAGACTGAATTGAATAAGTAGCGTTGATTGTGGTTTCGTAGATTGAATCAATTCTAACTTGCGCACAATCAAATATATGCATATCAAACCAACGTGACTTCTCTACAATCATTATTCTTGAATACGAATTGAACTCGGCTCATCACATTGATGTAAACAAAATCGGTTTGATTTGCTAAACAGATATCAGAATACCAATTCGAGAAAACGGAGATTATGCACCATAATAACAAGCAATGTTTCTGATGCTGATAAGGACTATATGCTTTCATTTTTTTTTTTATTTTTTTTTTACAAAATTGGAAAGAAGTTGGTAGACAAGGGGTACACCTACACATTTCCATTAAATCAATACTGTGACTTAATTTCGAAACACCCTCGGAAGCAGATCAAAAACCAAACTTCGTTTTCTGGTGCAAATGAACGTCCCCCATATGACGAGTTTGTTAATTGTTTCCAATGAATTTCAATTTGGATTTCTATTTCTGAACTCAGTAAATTGTTCAAAATTCGTTTAAAGAACGATTGTTCGTGGTTTCGTTAACCTTACTGGTTCCACACGTTTGTTTTCATAAGGTTGTACGAAATTAATTGATTCCGAATTGTTAGTCTGGTGTAGAATCGCCCATTGGTGAGACATAAGATCTTCTAAACCGTGAAAAAGTCATTGTTCCATTCGTTTTTCATTTATGTACGCATTTTCGTATCTGAAAAAGTGCAACCAGTAAGGTAAACCATGAACAATTGTTTAAATAATTAAACCGCTTCGAAATAACCTTTATATCTTTTGTACTTTGCTTACTATGGAGCTCGTCACAAATATCTGATTAACACTATGAAACTTCCACGGTAAATTCATGAGTTGTCTGGACCAGCGTGCACAGCTATGGATTTCTTTCGGATCCCAACACTGAGTGAATTCTCATGCTGGTTTAATAATAGTAAATTTCAAATTTCTTTCTGTACAAAACGCACCGCAGCGACTATTTTAGTTTGTATAAACTATCGTGGATCGCAGAATTTTACTAGCATACTATTACTATTAGCATATTTGTTTTCAAACTATTGAACGTGACTGTACCACCTCCGGGATATTTATTGCAATTATTTCTCATTTTTCGGACAGTCACGTTTTCTCCGGTCTACATTCTAATAGCTTCAAGTGATGCTTATTCTTTGAATTAGACAAAATCCGAAATAATGATGTTGCTATTATGGGAGTAGATGCAACAACGTATCAAAGGTGGTCTGCCTTTGATGACATTGCGGTTGTGGACTAAAATAATGGTACATGCATGCATGGGAAACACACTCAAATTATTAAAATTTGCTCACAATTCATTTGACATCAATATATAGTTCTTGAAACTGATTTTATGGCAAGAATAGCTCCTGCATGTTTGCGATTACTGTTCGTTTATTGCTTCACATTTGTGTCTACCAAATCAAACATTTCATTGCCGCAAACACCGTTTTAATAGACTGCAAATATGTCCCTGTGACTGTCGCAACCAATTTGAATGTGTGCAAACCATCAAACTAACAAGCATCCGCTTTTATAGCATATTGGCAATCATAAAATATTCGTTTTAAAGTTTGAGTAGCGGAGTGTAAAGTGTCTTTGGCACTCAAAATTATACTTCATTCAGAGCAATAGCTCGAATAATAACTTGATGTGTTTGCAGCGAAATTTAGTTTTTGTTTGTTTGTTATTTATTTGTTGTGTTAGTTATTATGACGACTAACATCCAAATGTGGTTGATCAAAACAATAACAAGGAGTCTGCGTCTGTTATTTATGACGATTAAATATAAATTACAAATTTGCAAAAATCAGTAGCAAAAATAAGAAGGGGAATATGTAGACTGGTAAGCTTCATTCAAATAATCAAATAATTAACGTTCCGAAAGCTCCAAACCAAATATATGCCCTAGGGTTGAAAGTTACAAGTCAAGGGCAAGCAGACCAGGCAGCAAAATAAGTACAAAAAATCAGCCTAGCTGTACTATGATTTTGACCAACTTAAATTTGGCTTGGTCACTAGACTATTATTATCATCTAAATGTGAAAACTTTACCGAATGCAACAGGCGACAGATAAAAGAAGAAACAAAATCGGTAGGTCGAGTCCCAGCGAGCCTTCTATTTTTGTTCCCTTATCTGTAGAGTTTAAAATTATATTTTGATGGTAATTCGCTAATTACATTAATAAATCGACAAACAAAAAATCGCCGCGAAACTGGCATTTTTGAAGGATATCACACCACAATTTTTGATTAAAGACCCAGCCTCATATCGATTGCGTAAGCCAAAATGTTGACGATTTTTGTGTGTTGAATTTCAGAATATTTCAGATAAAAGAAGAAAAAAAAATCGGTAGGTCGAGTCCCAGCGAGCCTTCTATTTTTGTTCCCTTATCTGTAGAGTTTAAAATTATATTTTGATGGTAATTCGCTAATTACATTGATAAATCGATAAACAAAAAATCGCCGCGAAACTGGCGTTTTTGTAGGATATCACACCACAATTTTTGATTAAAGACCCAGCCTCAGCCTCATATCGATTGCGTAAGCCAAAATGTTGACGATTTTTGTGTGTTGAATTTCAGAATATTTGCCTCTGTTGGAAACGCTCTACAATCGCCACTCATACAGAATGTTTTTTGACCTCTTAATGATGACCTGATGTTTTTGATAGAAAGAAATCTGTTTTTATTATTGTAAGCGACAGCATTTCAGAGATAACCATGAACTTAAAAGAGAAGAGATTCACTGCAAGTTGATTTTATTGGATCACATCGTTAATTCATTCCGTTGTAAACTGTGTCGCTGTTGAGGCTTATTACAATTTCGCTTTTGAAATAATTTTTTATTGAAACTTTTTTTGTCGTTATCTAAAAATACACACAAAATGGCTGTAAGAAATTTCAATCTTTCTTTTACCTTTGTTGATTGATTACCGTTCTGTTTCAGAGTAAAATGTCTGGATCAGCCAAAATACTCCATCAGAACCTATGGGAATCTGATCCCGAATTGATGGATCTGATAAAAAAGGAGAAGAATCGTCAATTTCACGGCCTGGAAATGATTGCCAGTGAAAATTTTACATCGCTCTCTGTTCTGCAGAGCTTAAGCTCCTGCTTGCACAACAAATACTCTGAAGGCTATCCGGGTCGTCGTTACTATGGCGGCAACGAATATATCGATGAAATCGAACTGTTATGCCAAAGACGCGCATTGGAAGCGTACAGATTGAA